>NW_019173012.1:0-287188 GCF_001831195.1 Colletotrichum orchidophilum
GGGGGGCCGTCTAGACTATCGACAACGAGCTTTTGAGAAGCCTTGAAATGATCTCCACGACAATATATGTTGATTTGAGTAGACGGCCGTCGAAAAATGGCCGACTTGTATTTGGGAAAAGTCATATGCCATCTCACCATCTACTCAAAAAACGCAACAGACTCTTTATGTAATGAACAACCAGACGATCCATTCATTTTTCTCAACTGCCTTACACCTCGACCGATAACAGAATCTTCGTATAATATTTCGCAGCTGCTATGAGCTGCCAGATAGTGGGCTTTCTTTTCTTCCTGAAAGTATAGGACTGCTTTGGAACCATCCACAAAAACTTCAATCAAATATTAACACATAGATCAGGGCAGGAAGGAGTATAGGTTGCTGTTATGACTTTAGAACCTTTCTCAACATGGGCTGAGCATCTTCACACATGAGTTCCGAGGTGCCTAGAATTACGTTCCAAGTGCGTCCCTTTGCTGCCGCTTCGTTTTCCATACGGGATCTAACATTTTCAAACTCTCGGTTGTGGAAACTCCTCAACAATCACCGCCGGACCACCCACGTGGAATTTGTGAATCGCTTTCTTATCCAGATCCACAAACACCTCATACGAGCCAGGATGCAGCACTCGGTTTCCCAGCTCGTCGACTCGTACCAACCTTTCAACGGTGATGACAACTTCCTTCACTACAGCCTGACCGGGCTGAATGCCTCTGAAGCGAGTGTACCCTGCAAGGGTCTTGAGCGGCCTAGGTTCAGGACCAGCTTCCGATTTGAGGAATAGCAGTGCCACGTAGTCCGAGGCAACGTCTCCAGTGTTGGTCACCGTCACGGCAACAGTAAGCATCGGTCTCTCCAAGGTCTTTTGCCACGATGGCGCCCTAGAGTCCTTGCTGTCTGCTACATACGTGACTTTTGTAGTCTCGATTACAGCAGGCTCCTGTAGCGCTTTGAGTGTGACGTCAAAAGTCGTATAGTGCAAGCCAAACCCATATGCCACGGGCGTCTCGCCGAGGTACCACATGTATGTCCGTCCGAGGCCCGAGTTACCCGGGACTGGTCGGAGATTCATATCCGTCGACGGAACTGCGTCGTTATAAACCGCCGGGTACTGCGTAACAGACAGCCTCCCAGACGGTGCCTCGCGTCCAAAGAGCAAGTCCAAAGCGGCCTTGCCCCCGGACTGGCCAGGGTACCCGCCCCATAGAATCGCGCGGATAGAGTCGCTGGCCAGGAGCTCCGTGTCGTCCACCTGCCCGCCGCCAAACTGAAGCACGACGACCGGCTTACCGACCTCGGCGAGGGCGCGGAGAAGCTCCAACTGAGGCGCCGGCCAGGCCAGGGTCTTGCGATCGAGCGTCTCGGCTTCCAACGTGTTGTCGACGCCGCCCGCGAAGATGATTATGTCTGCTTCCGCTGCGGATTTGAGAGCGTCAGAAAGCGAATCGTCCGAGGCGTTGATCTTGGAGCCTAGCGTGTATGTAAAATCGAGCCCGTGATCCTGAGCGGCCTGGTATGGAGATATCAGGTACGGTGCGGGACCAAAGTAGTTGCCTTGCATCTGCGTCGTAGCTTTGGCCCAGGGACCGATGAGCGCATATTTCTTGCCCGAATCTGGAGAGAGAGGCAGGAGTCCGTCATTCTTGAGGAGCACCGAGCCCTCGATGACTGCTCTGTACGCAAGCTCTCGCGCCTCCTCTGTGTCGACGTCTTGCCAGAGTAATGATCTCAAGGGCTGCTCTCGGGCAGAGTCAAACTGGCCGACGGAGATCAGCGCCGTGTACATCCTCGTGAGCGACCTGTCAACCTCCTTTTCGGAAATGAGAGACTGGTTCCAGGCCAACTGCAGGGCCTCGGAACCAGGGAACGCGTTGCACTCCAGATCGGTGCCGGCCTTCATCGACCACGCCGCGGCGTGTCCCAGGTCCGGCGCGTAATGATGATACGAAACCATGAGGGCGACGCAGTCGCAGTCCGTGGAGATGTACTGCCCATCCCCATCCCACCGCCAATGCCGTCGGAGGATATCTTCAAGGAGATACGAATTCGCGCACAGTGGTGTGCCGTTGATGCCGTTATAGCTGCACATGAAGGATCCGACATTCTTCTCGACGGCGCACGTTTTGAAGGGAGGGAGGTAGTACTCGGAGAGTTCCTGGGTGGTGATGATGGCGTCGAACCCGGCGCGGTCGACGCCCTGGTAGTGCTCAAAGTCGTTGGCCGCGAAGTGCTTGCACGTCGCGACTAGCTTCTTGGACTTGTCGGTCCCCTCGAGGCCCGTGAGCATCGCTGCGACGTAGTTTTGGAGGTGGAAAGGGTCCTCGCCGGGCGTCTCTTGACCGCGTCCCCAACGGGGATCTTTAAAGGCGTTGATGTTGGGAGACTGAGGCTCTGTCAGCATCTGGTCTAGGTGAGGGCGATGGGATGCCTTTGGTCTGCACTTACATAGAGGTCCAGTCCAGATCGACCATCATTGCTAAAGGCCCTCGCCTCCTTGCTGACCACCTCCCCAATCGCCCTCACCAGCTCATCATCAAAGGCCGAGCCGATGACGATTGGCTGCGGAAACGACGTCGCATAGCTAAAGTTGCCGCTCTTTGCAAACTTGGTCCCGGGGGACGACGCGACGCCGTGGAGGCCCTCGGACCACCACTCATACGGCGGGATTCCGAGTCTCGGAATACCGGGCGCCTCGTTGACGAGGTTATCGAGCTTCTCCCAGATCGTGAGCTCAGCTACCAGCGCCCTGGCCCGTTCGTTTGGAGAGAGGGATTCGTCGCACACGTTGATGGAGCAAAGAGGATCCCGCGTACAATCCGGGAAGCTGCCGGCGGCTTGAGAGTCCGATGCTGGCAGGGGGGCGAGGCACGTCCGAGATGTAAGTGGTTTTTGCTCGTCTGATGGACCCGACCCGGCCGCCAGGATGGTCCCGGGGAAAAGGAGAAGGTGATTCCTGATGAACCTATACATCTTTCGAGCTCACACGTCGTTTACATGAGAGAAGGATGAGTGAGATTCGGCCTCCCTTGCAGATCTGATCGTTCCTATCTCTACCCCGCGTCGAGTGCGGGGCATACCGCTCTGGCCGTATCATATCATCTCCTCACCTACATGTACGTTAGTTACCTTGCGATATCGAAGCTTATGTTGAATTCATCCTGCTTTATCTTGGCTCACTGGATACTTCTCTTATGCGTTTGATACCGTCGAGCAGGAATACTAAGTAAAGGATTGAAGGACAATGAGGGCGATGGACCATGGATCGAATTGCTGGAGCGTTGATACCCGTAGGAATATAGTTACATCAACAGTCACCTATTCAATTCAACTTGCTTATGTTGAAAGAAATTTGCGACCTAGGGAAATTGGAAAGTCTACTCGTGCTCTTTCATAGTCACATTGGTCGATCCATCGCTTCGAGGAGAGGGTTTGCATTGTCATCAGAGCAATCCGCGTACATATGCGTTGTGCCCAGCCAACACTGGAAATTTGCAAAATTGTTGGAATTGATGGTTCTATGATCTCAGCAGATCGTAAAACCAGTTCATCACACTTTACGCAGTAGCCCGACTGAATCGCACACCTTAGTTACTGTGTCGGCGGGCAGTATCAGATCCGCGGGCGAGAAACTGTACCGATTCGGCGGTTCTATATCCTCAGTGGGATACAGAAGAAAGCAAACGAGACCTCGAATCCATTCAAAGTCTTTAAGAGAAGCATGTTGAAATGATGCGCTCGAGGTGTCGGTCGAATAGAGCAGCGCGCCCGGCTGCAAGCCGCGTATGAAGGAAGTGGATGTATCAAGCATAGATGCAAATGGCACTTACTTGTAGATAGACGTTTTTGGGCCACGAAGTTGTTCGTGAAAATGGAAAAGCAACCATCGATGTCCTGACGAGCAGGTGGCGACTTGGATCTGCCGAATTTGAGCTTCAAATCCTTAGACTCTTGCAATGGCGTCTCCTCCCTTCAACTTAGGCTTCGTGTTGCCAGGCTGCTACAATGGAAGGGCATATAACAGTGCCTAGTGCCTAAAACTATCACTTCCCTGATAAGCAGCACAACTTCAATACTGCAGCCAGCAAGAGAGGGATGAGGGATTCCAAGCGCCTGTATCTGCTTCTTGGCGGTAGGATCCATGGGCTTGTATGATGGTAATATTCTGTCAGTGAAAGGTATGAATAATGAATATACTCATTCGGTACGGATATAGGGGACATAGTTGGCAGGGAGAATCGCGGACGGGAGCATTAAATGCCACGCGGAGGTGCTGATAGACTCCTCCGAAGGGTTGATCAAGCCTTGGAGAGAACTACCGCAAGAGTTCTTCCGTTTGGTATCACACGCGTGCTTTCACTGGAAGAGCTGCGGCTACCAGATATTATCAAGTTGAGAAGCCTTACACACTTACTTCAACATGAAGCTACGAGACATCGCCACAAATACACTTGAGAAAGTGACGAATCTAGGACCCCCAAGGAACATGAGCACATAAGGAGACTTGAATAACAAGCGGCAAGGGCAGGAAGACAGCAAGCTGAGTGTAAGAGACAGACACTCGCAAAATCTATACCATGTCCCCTGTGGCGGAATGCCTGCGAACAAGATCCACGGATATGACCTTGCTCGGCCATAGTGTGCAATCTGAAGATGGGAGACGCGAGATGCATTCCGGACTTGACGACACACTGAGACTTCTGGGAGGAAGCAAGGGCCAAGCCGATAAGCTTGGCCGGACAAACACCGATTCTGCCAGTCCAACCAAAAAAAGAAAAGAGAAGAAACATCGTCACCGTCGGCAGCTAAAAGTTCTCGGCCGGCCAACTTACCCCGCGAAGAATTTGCTTCCCTCACGATGTTCTCTACCCCGCCAACTGGAACACCGGTTGCGGATCCAACCCTCCAAAGCACGACGCTCAGAGTTTGTAAGCTCGATCTCGTAACAAGATGCAAGCGATTGGGCCGACGGCGGCCGGGCGGTTGTGCGGGTCTTTCTCTCGACTCGCTTTTGCTCTGGACTTTCCTCGATCTGGGTCATGTCGGAAAGCGGGCGACGTCGTATCAGCATCGGCGAGATCTCCCGCGGCCTAATACACGATGTGGCCTGGTGCCAGGGCCCAGGGGGCCCGAAGACGATGGCGTATGGCGTATCTGTACTCTGTATGGATACAGACGGCGGTCTTACTCGTTGACACGTCGGCTTTTGCACATTGCTGACCAGCCCAGCTTAGCCTACCGACACCCCTGTGATGCAGTTTGCCTGCGGCTTCGTGCGGCGCGGAACGCAGGTTGGCGCCTCTTCTCAGCCGTTAGCCTGTTTCGAGATGCCAGCTCTGCATAATGGTAGTCTGAGGTAACGAGTTTGGCCCGCTCGACTTTGCGGGCTTTGCTGTATAGGGTTTGCGAAACTTCGACAACACGGCCAAAGCAACCGGGGACGGGCAGCAATGAACATGTTTGGCAATGGGCCGCGAGAGGGGGGGGGCATTTCCGACTCAGGGCTTTGCTGCCATGCTGGTGGAGTTTTGCTCTCGTTACCGACTTACCGTACGGGATATCGACCGACGGAGGCGGCCGGGTCGTGGTTCAGGATGGGCGAAGCGGGCAGGTTCTGGCAAGCCAACCAAGGTCCAAGAAGAGTTGCTGTAACATCAGGGCTCGGCGAGGACCCCATCCATCGCTTCTGCGGCTTCGCGAAGGGGTCCGAAGGAAGAGGAGAAGAAGGATTCGAACAAGAAATGCGGTCAACAAGCGACTTGCGCAACAGGTGAACCGAGCTCCGATGATCAACCCGGCAAGGGTTTGAGGTTTGGGGGCTCAGGACCACACAAGGGGCGGCTATCTCAACCTTCTTTGCTTTTTTATTCCTTTGCAAAGATGGGCGCCCACATGCAGCTTTTGGGGTCAAAGCATCACTCACCATCGGGGCGGGACTGGACCTGTCAGAGAAAAGAACATCGGCCTTGATGCCTAACGCATGCCGACTTCGCGGCGAGATACGTCTGATATCCGTCCGCGCAGCCCGGTTTTGCGGGCAACGTATAGAGTTGGCGCGCCATTGAAGATGAGCGAGGCCTGCAGATAGTTGCAATGTTCTATGCCCCTGAGCAGCGCGAATCAATATCTACCTTCAAGAATCATAGAACGATTTGGCCAGAGCCCCCCGGCCGCTTGGTTGCGGAGCATTGACTTTCCAAGCTCCGATGGTGTGTCCACTCAGACTGCCCATTTTGGACGGGTACGGAGAGTGTATCATGGATAGTAGGGGAGAAAAACAGACGAGAAAAGCAGGCGTGACAGGGTGACGAAACAACCTCAAGGTCACGGTGGCACGCAAAGTCACGATGGGATGGGGCTGATGGCTACCGCCTCACCCATAACAGATCTTGGTTAGCCTTGCTCTGCAGCGGGGCTGGGATCTTGGATGATGGATCGCCGACTTTCCTTTTTGAACAATGGTTGCGACGCTCGGGGGGGGAGGGGGGTTTTGCTAGCGCAGCCAGCTGTGCTGCTGTGCTGTCTTTTGCCTGGATAATAAAGTGCAGGGCGATGTTGCAATCCCAATATGGATACAAGAGCATCCATGCTGCAACGCTGGGCCAAAGCTCCAACAACTTCCAAGGAGCTGTCGTTTGAAGCCTGGAGGATGGTGTTGATGAACGCGTCGATCTAGTAGCCGGTCCGAACTCTGCTCCGCAACACTCTGAAAGTTTGCCAGAGCGATCAGTGCCAGCTACCCCCGATGTCGAGCCCGCGTGTGTGTACCGATCCATGGCGTTTGCTTGAGTGAAAGTGCTTTGGGGATGCGTGATAGGCCTTCCTCGAGGGATGCTTGCTTCTGCCTGCCCTTTGATGTCGAAGCCTTGTCTGGTTGCTGATCCGGATCAGCAAGTTGAATTAGACTTCGCAGCAGCAGCATGCCGTGTACCGTCTTCGACCTCCTCTTATGAGACATTGCGGCACCTGATGTCATTCGTGCGCATGTCCCGGCTTCGGCGAAAGACGCCAATCTATCGATCAAGGGTTCACTCAACTGAGGCGACACAGGCCTGGGCAAGTACCCCGACAGCAGATATCTTGAGGATCCGGTGGGATGGTGGTCGCTTGGGCTTTCGAAGATGGAAACGACGAATTTTCATTATGCCTTCGTTGAGCTGGCGCATTGTAGCGATGGCACGGTGAGTGGCAGCTTCGGCGCAAACTCATCCGATGTTTAGTCTCGACAGCAACAGTGATTAAGCGTTTGGGGGCTCGAGTCCGACCCGGTCCAGCATCAGGACGTGCCCACAGCCTCTAGGTCACCAAAGGAGAGAGAGGATGCCTCAGCTCACTCTGTCGGGGCGGCCCCTGTTTGCCTGTCACGCCTGAGCTTGGCCTGGCCTGCCTAGCGTGCTTGGATAGAATCTTTTCGGGGAGCTTGGTGGATACGGCAACTGACGATGCTGCTTTTGACAGGGCCGGTCTTTAATCATGTGGCCCATCGTATCCCGGTCTATGACCACGGCCCCTTTCGATCGTTAATCTCACCGATGATGGGCAATCGACTCAAGCGAAATGTGGTCAATGGATTCCCCTTGGTCTTCAGGCCACGAGCCTATTGGAAATCCTTTAGTGGAATCCGATCTGTATTCGTACGAAAAAAGAACATTGAATTTGCTCTGCTTGGCGGGTTGACAGGTGCACGAACCACGGGCTCCCGTCTCTGGCATCGGATCGTTCGTTGCCCCAGTGCCCCTTTGTTTGTACACTACGTGTTAGAGTCACAATTTGACGGCTGCGAACTATTGGACTGGGAGCCGACGGTGCTGTTGCACGTCCCCCAGGTATTCAGTAGTGTAAATGCGTTGGGAGCTTTGGCTCAAACATTGTATTTGTACGTACACAGTCCGGCGCGACGGACTGACTGCGTGTCCAATTACGTTTCTGGGCGAAAAGTTACCTTGCGTTTGCCAAAGGCTCCCTGTACAACTGGAAGTGAACCTGGGCTGCCCTCGCTGGGCAGCCCGTGATGGACGTGTACACGGACGCCAAGCTCGACCGAATACATCATTGAGCATGGAATGGCAGGCTTCGAAAGTGGAGTTGTTGGCTTCGCCGCTTGCGTGCAGCGCCGTCGTGTTACCGTGAACATGTCGGCACAAGGTCAATCCCACTCTGATGAAGTGGGTGAAGCCAAGCTGTCACTGCCTTGAGGCTTGCATTGGGGAGCGGCACCGGTTGTTGGATGATCTATCCGTTCTGGGTAGCGGACTTCTTGCACCTGATGGGAATGCGGTTTACCGTTTCTGCTCCTAACAACACCCATCTATTTGCTTTACTCTCGCAATAGTAGGAGAGAACGGGCCTTTCGCCTCGCGGCTTTTCGCAACCCCCCTCGACAAAAGATGGATGGAACGATAATATCCAGTGCCTGCGACGTCGTTGTAGAGAGAGGGTCTGTGAGCGTGTACCTTACTGCCGTGATGTCCGTGTCCGTCCTATGGCAAGTGATGGACCTGTCGAGAGCGGCGCCTAGCCCGATGAAGTTCGTCCCTCATCCAAAAAGAGGCTCGTTCGCGAAGGGACCCGACGATATGGACCAGCCCACATGGGAACACTACAAGTCGGGACGAAACCAGTCACTCGCCACCGCAAAAAGCAAATCCTTCGTTCCGCAGGATAACAGGACGGGCTGCATCTCTGTTTTTTTTTTTTTGCTCTATCCAGTGTCCCTCCCATTCTACCCAAAACGGCGTCATCTCTAAGTGATCAGTCATGTCGATACGAGTCATGGAGAGTAGCAGTAAGCTTGCTTGCTCTGCTGCATCTCATCAACGACTGAGTCGGTCTTAGATTACTTGCTTTTCAGTCTGCAGAGTCTGACGAGAACAGACCTTGGGACGCTCGACCTCTTTCATATTGCTTTTCGTCCTTGTGGGAAACCGGTCGCGTCGTTGTCTCCTCGTTGTGAGCGTGCTAGGCTCAAGCGAGCAGTGCTGGCTCATCAATACTTACTCCTTTTGCAAGCATCTCAGCCACGCCGGTCCGCTCCAGGCTATGTCGAGAGGCAGAGCAGGATGCCCCCTCTCTGCGACTCTGTGCGAGGAAAAAAAAAGGACATTCCAGAATACGTGGAGCATTTCGTAAGGCCCAGAATATGGGGCCAGGTTCAGTCAGGGGCGTGCTTTCGACCACCGCATGTGGATGGGCCGCCCGTCTCTCTGCTGGGTTCGGAAACGGCGGGATCGTGAAGTGACACTGATATTTACCAACCGAAGCCGCCAGCGGGCTGCGGGCTGAGACTCTGAGTTGGCAAAGCTGGAGCGGGCGGTGGGTGGTGCCATGGTGCGGAACCGTAGCCTCTGGACAGAGAGGCGTTTGCATGGCACATGCTTACATTGTACCTCCATGCTATTGCTGCTGCGTTGCCATAACATTGAATCCATCATAATCCATCGTCCTGCCAGCTCGACATCAGCATTCTCCTCAACGGTGGGCCTCTCGATGTTGGCTGTCCCGTGTCGCCCACTATACGTCCGGTGCTGCTGCAGGTCATTCGCAAACTGGGGAATTCTGAGACAAGACCAGGACAGAAGCGGCTGAGCAAGACCACCCGCGGTCCATCGGACAATGACCCTCAAACGGCCAGAGTTAGTCTCTCTCTCATTCTCTGGCTGACTCCTGAATCCCTATCCGTATCCGTAGGTACAAATATTTTGCAGAGCGTGGGGAGGCAGCAAGGCTAAGGGGATGATGGTTGTTCTGGACCCGAATCGGTAATGAAGCTATTGCCAACAAAAGCCGCTACTGAGGTGACGGGCGTGTGCAGATTTGCAACCCGGCGCTGAGTTTTGCAAAATTGAATGCGGCATAGAGAGAGAGAGAGAGGCCCAAAGCGCTCGTCCAAGGTCGACGTCGATGGCTATGGATTTTATGGAATAATGGCTGTGAGACCTGGGTTTTTTTCTGCTGAATGGCGTCGCTGATCATCACCGACGAGAGAGTGTGGGAAGTATGCCCATGCCCGAAATGGGCAAAGACTCCTCCACACTTCTTCAGGGGCCCTAGCGATGCCCTGCAGAGATCATTCATTGGAAACCTGGGAGGGCATTCACGAGCCTTTGGTTGGCGACTTGGGGGACTCGGGGAGGGGACGGGGGCGCGGTTTCGCGCAACCACGGCCCTTCACCCCCCCCTGCTCGACCTACGCTGTCAAATTGATTAAAAGAATATTGGGCGGTGATTGCGAGTGTCATCGGTGTCGTCTTCACACTCTCGTCATTCGTTTGTTGTATCGAGCTGATGCCCCGTGCTTCCACGTTCCGTTTCCGTTTCCTCTTTGCCAGCTGATCAGTCCGTCCATGGCTGAGGGTTGCAACCACTGCCAGTAGGTAGTGAATCACCAGCATCCTGTTTGTATGTACCGTACGTAGTGTATATTACTACGTGACTACGTAGGTATTCCTCCTTTGCAATATCAAAACCATGGATCAGGGGTGTGTTTCCGCCGGCCGACAACCCCTGCCTTAGCCCCGGGTGTCGTTGTGCAGCGCGGGAGGGGACCAAGAAAGTGCCAGGCCGAGGGCCGGCTATTGGAGCGATCAACGTTCGCTGGTGGGAGAGGACGACGAATTTGGTGTTCGCGGCCTGTCCGACCTGCTCTCTTGCACTCCCACCGTCTCGTGTGGCTTGCAAGGATTGCGTGCGGTGGACCGCCACCACCCATGCAGAATCTGGACGGCTTCCCACCCTAATCACCTGCAAGTCAGGCAGTCCCCGGCCAAGGAGGGGTGATGTATCGAGGCAAAAGGTGGATGACTTTAGAGTAAAGGGTGCGGTATGTAAGGTTCAGGTGGCTGTCCAAGAGGCCGTCACACGTTAAAGTGCTGGCTGGGTGAATTAATCACTTTTTCCCACGTTCGTTTCCCTTCCCCGATATCATAACCGCTCCCCCCCCCCATACCATATCATCGCGCACGCACTTTCCAAGGAATAGGGAGGGCCCTGCATCTTTTCTTGTCCTTACTCTTTTCCGCTCCAAAGTCTCATGTTCGACACGTGGAGGAGCAGCCCACTTGAAAAAAGAGCTTGAAGCCGAGAGAGCCCGTCTGGCCCGGACCGATCTGGAAATTGAGCCGGTGGAGACGCAAACAGGAGTCTGGCTTATTACCTACGCCCCCTTGGTCTCGGGTGCTTCGTATGACGGCCATCGTCTCATTTCTTTGTGTCGCCGTCGGAGTGGGAGGATCGCTCGAGAGGAATCTACTCGGCTGTGCAACCAAAGCCTCAACCTTTACCACGGACCACGAACGTCTCGCACGAAAGAGACATTGGACCAACAAGAGCAGCAAATTGTCGTTTGGGGAAGAAGAAACATTGAGCTTGAGCAACACCAACATACCACCATCGCATGGAGACTCGTCGTCCTGTCTGGCTCACCAAACCGCATGCATCGATAGCGCGGGTTGTCAAGCTGCTTTGACAAGGTAGTTCCCTCCACTCCAACCACGAGCTCTGCCATATGAAAATCCGCTGGGCCACCCACGCTCCAAGACTTCAGCAGCTTTCTTCTGAATGTTTGCTGCTCTTGGCAGGAAGGCTTTGCAAAAGAACCGGGCTGACCAGAAGAACAGAGGTCGTCGCCGCCGCCGCGCCGGTTCGTCGAGATGGGGCGAACCTCTAAATTCACATTCCCCGTGCCCGGGAGGAAACAGAAACCGCCGTTTGGCCCGATTGTATCCGGGCCGATGTCGAAAGCACAGAAGATTTTGGGGACCGCCGAAATCAATATTGACGCTCCGCGACAGTGGGATTCCGCCTCCAACTCTGGCATCAGCGTCTGCGTATCCGAAAGCACGGCGACTTATAATGCGAGCGAGAGAAGTCGAGGCATGCGCCATGAAGAGGAGGCTTGCGCCGGGAACAATCGCAGGAACAACACGAACGCGCAATGGGAACAGGAGTCCGAAGTCCTGCCGGCTTTTTTGACGAACCGATTCGCGCAGCTGAGCACCGAAGGCGGCCAGCGGGAGTTCACCGAAACATCAAGCCTCGCCCGACGTGGTTCAAACTCGACCATCACCTCGTGGTACGACAAAGCGAAGATGCCACTGTCCATATCGCAGCAGACGTCATCTTCCGCCATGGCCAAGGGCCTGCCTCAGAAAGCCAACGCCGTCCTCGATATCGAAGGCCAGTCGTCGACCAATTACCCGGCACCGTTGAACCTGAAAGCCAAGAAGCGGCCCAGTCGGCTGGATCTTGGGCCACTGTTGTCTCGTCACAAGCACCACAGCTTGAAAGGCAAACCCGACCCTCAGCGAGCGAGCTCCGTACATGGAAACGAATACGCCAATCAATCGCCCTCGCGCGCTTCGGTCACGTCGCCCCAAGCCACGCCGCCGCCGATTCAGCAGAGAGTCGAGAGGAAGCTAATGAGAAAGAGCACATACGATAGCCTCAACTCGACCGGAAGCCGCCCGAGAACAGGTTCAAGCAGCCGCAGGGGCGCCAACGACATCAGCACGTTGCCTAATCTGTATGAGCATTACGAGCAAATGTCATTTGACCAAGTCCTGGGGCATGACGGTCCTTTGGCCGCTGCATCAACTCATTCCTTGCCCAGTGTTGGCCATACGCCACTGCGATCGCCATCAACGACTGACCAAAGAAGAAACTTTTCAAGGCCTCCCCTCAGACACGAGGGCACGACGTCAACATACCAGCCCCAATTTGGTCCATTACCAGAATGTTTGCCCTTATCAACTAGTCAACAACCGACGCAGACAGATCGTGATTGCGCATCGAGTGTTTCAAGCCGCTACACAAAGACCTCGAAAGCCTCCAAGCGAACAAGTCAGAGCTTAAACGGTTCCGATCTAATGGAGAAGAGTGTGCTGTCGCTGTCATCAGACTCGGAAGAGGACTTCTTTCCCGATTCCGTCTCAAAATTCACTGGAGGTTCTCGCAGTAGCGATGCGGGCAGCTTAGCTCCTTCGTCGCTGAGGTCGACACAATCTCGAGACGCCCCATCATTGGGACAAGGCTCGAGGAAGTCTGTCAAACATGCCAGCTTTGCCCCGACCAATACATATCTCACCATTCCTAGCAAATCGCCGCCGAGCAAACCATCCAGTGTCAGCTCACGAATGAGCTCTTTGCCCTCAACTACCTATCGGCCTCCGCCTGCCTCGAATCGGTCATCGCAATACTCGACCATGTCAACATCAACAACGGACTCCATGAACAAGCGGCAAAGTCGCTCGAGTTACAGCGCTCAGGAAGCGCGGGTGATTGCTGTGCTTCCTCCACAAGAATCTCACTCAGGCTGGGATCGCATGGCCAACCCGCCCCAGCGCATGCTGTCTACAAAATCCCCTTCCGTGCACTCGGTCGACCAGCCGACCCCGCCAATGAGCCCGGCATCTGTAGAATCTTTCATGAGTTCCGGTGGCGCCGCGGATGCCAACAACACCACAGACTCTCGCTTCATGGCCGTGACCCGGCAGGAAGAGATGCTGCTTGCGGCTCTCCGGATGAAGCGGGCTCGGATGCGTGAATCAGTCCTGGCAGAATACGAAGACGACTCGAGAAGTTCATCCTCGTTCCATCAACGCAACTCCTCGCAGGGCACCATTACCGAAATGGATTGGCCCGAACCTCCGGGTCAGACCCTTCGCCACCAGACATCGGCAACCTCGAACAGCACCATCAAGGCCGGATCGCGTGCCTCTGACAGTCGCCCGGCGTCGGTGGTCCGAGGCAGGAGCCATCACCGCAGCAACTCCCGCCACCTTGACTTTCCCGCGACCTCTTCGCAGCCAGTGTCCGGGGCATCGTCGAGGACGGCTAGCCTGAGGAAGATGAGACCGGTCCAGGAGACGCTGCCAAGCGAGGCCAAGCAGGAGCGGATCCTGCTCTACCTGGACAGGCCGGTGGGAAAGGTCAACTCGATGGACTTTGCGGAGCCGAGCCCCGACCTCAGCGACTTTATGGACTTTGACAACGCCAGCGAGGAAGACGAAGAGTTCACGAGCGGCATGTCCATGTTCCGGAACCGGGACCACCACAGATTCACCTTGGGCAGCAAGAGCCGGGGCCGGATGCTGATGACGGGCGAGAGGGTCCGCCACGAATCTTCGCCGCTGAGACCGAGAGGCAACGCCGCCTCCGCCGACAACGTGAACGCGAAGCGGGCGCCCACCACCGAAGTCGTCGAGAGCGACAGCGACGTCGAGCCAATGTTTGGGATCCCGCGGCCCGACTCGCCCGTGTCGCCCGAGGGCACTCTGGGTCTCCCCAACCAGGGGCTGTCCAAGAAGAAGGCTGTCCGGCTCAGCGCCGTCGGCAACGCGGGAGTCGAAGCCGGCTGGTGGGGTGACGACGGTTGAATTTTGGAGTTGAGGAAGAAAAATTTCCGAAATTAGCAAGTCTTCTTTGTTCGTCGTGTGGGAACGATTTCTGATAATCTTCTTCATGATACCCTGCACATGAAATGGCCATTTTTTCCCCCTCTTCTTTTTTTTTTTTTTTTTGTATCTTTTTGGTCGATAACAATATTCTGTACAAAAGAATTCTCTCACGGATATACAAGAGGCGAGGTGTTTCTGGGCCCTGGACGGCGGGTGGGATAATTGTGATTCGGATGGGACGAAGCGGGAGGCTGGGGCATTTTCTGCATGAGCTATTGCTTTCTGATATCTTTTTTTCTTCTTTTGCCCTCATGATAGGGCCACCGGCATTTTGCCCCGTCGACTTTTCTTATTGAATGTAATACTATTACACGGCTCGCTTGGATGGGAACGAGGAGCGGCGTAATGGGAGCACGAAGCAGGGAGATGAAGGCCCTGTCACGGAACACAAGTTGAGGAACAAGGTCCACCGGCCGAGAAGGATATGGCAACGAGGTTGAGGCTTAAACCTGTCTGATGATACTATCAGCTGAGCAGATAGTTACTCTATAACTCACCTACCTTTACTTCACTTGCTTGCCTCATATTATACCATGCGGCAATAGTTTCCTGGTGTACTTGGCATTCTCTTTGACAAGCGCTCCGATGCTATCATAATGATATAGCCCAGTGAAAAGTGGGAAGGCGGACTGTGTCGTTGCCAGAGAACCAAGATCTCGCTGATGAGCTCCTCTGTTTGATAGTGTTTGATGGTAGCGATGAAACTTTTAAAGTACAAAGGCAGTGTGTCAGCACCTGGTTTCCAGGCTTTGTACGAGACATCACATTCACACAAGAAAGTATATACCAATGGGATATTTGATCAAGTCATTTTAACCCTATGTATGCATGGGCATTTTCCTCGCCCGTCTTTTGGTTGAGTGGGTAGTACTAGTACATAATGTGACACCCGGCGATTCTCCAATGTTGTGTTTGTTTATCAACGCCGGCTCCGTACTCTGTAGGTAATCATTTCTGTCCCGCCGCCTCGTCGAAGCTCTCAAGCACCGAATCCTTCAGCTGCTTGGGCTCCGCAGACACACCCTCGCCGGACTCCTGCGCTGACTCGTTGACCAGCTGCTTCGCCATCGTCCTAGCCTGAGCCTGGCCAACCTTGCCGTAGACGCTCAGTCCGGTGGCAATCATGCTTGAAATGTCTCCGACGTTGCCAGGGACGACAACGGCCGTGCTCTCCTTGGCCAGCTTGCCAAACGCGTCAACGTACTTCTCAGCAACAGACAAGCTGATGGCGCCCTGCGCCGCATCCTCGCCGTCGGCAATGCTCTTGGAAACGGCCTCGATACCGGCTGCGGTAGCCTTGGCCTTCATGAGGATGGCCTCGGCCTCACCAGACGCTCTGTTGATCTGCTCGGCGCGCATGGCCTCGGAAGCCAGAATGACGCTCTGCTTCTTACCCTCGGCGATGTTGATGGCCGACTGCCTCTGACCTTCGGAGTCGAGAATCTCGGCGCGCTTCGAGCGCTCGGCAGTGACCTGTCGGTGCATGGCTTCGACGACACCGGCGGGGGCGTGGATATCTCGGATCTCGTAACGGAGGCAGGTGACGCCCCAGGCCTGGGCGGCCTCGTTGATCGCGGCGGTGATGTTGGTGTTGAGGGCTGCGCGCTCCTTGAGGACGTGGTCGAGGGTTAGCTGGCCGATTTCGGATCGCATCGTGGTTTGCGCCAACTGCGAGATGGCGTATTCGGCATCTTCGACTCCGTAGCTTGGGAGAGAGTCAGCGTGCTGGCCCAATATGATCTGGGGCAAATATTATGGCGTTAACAAACCTGGCCTTGTAAGCATCAAAGACGCGCGTGTAGAGGACACCATCGAGCTCAAGGGTGACGTTGTCGGCGGTGATGGCGCTCTGGCTGGGGATCTCGAGGGCGTTTTCCTTGAGCGACTTAACGTAGGAGATGCGGTCGATGAAGGGGACGAGGATAGCCAGACCGGGTTCGAGGATGCGGTTGAACTTTCCCATGCGCTCCACGATCCATGCTGTCTGTTGCGGGACGAAGCGAATGACGGTGTTGGCGGGGAGCGACGACCTCTGGAAGTAGGACGGGGGGATGCTGGAGCTGGAGCCGAATGCTGATGGAAGCAGGCTCTTGGTGCTGGTCTGGAAGCCGCGCGACTGCACGAGAGCCCGTCGCAGCGGCGCGGAGAGTGCGGCCTTGGTTACCGCCGAAGCCATGTCTGCTGCTGCTGCTGCTGCTGCTGCATTGACATAGATCGAAATGCGTGGATCAAATGGAGGTTGCAAGCTCCGGAGCAGCGCTCTCTCTCAGGTCATCAGCTTACCTAGGTCAAAGCCTGTGGGTCCCTAACGTTTGACCGGGGGGAAAAAATCCAAGGATGACGGAGGCTGCAGCTGCCTCCCTACCGATTATTAGCCGACGGCATCGGCCGAGGCCCACCGGCTCAGATGTTCCCGTTCCGTGGCGCCCGTGGCACCACGGGCGTCCAGGACATCCCAGACACGAGGCATTGCAATGTCAGCCTGGAGACCAGACGGCACAATCTGTTCGCAACGGATCTGAAGCCCCAAGATTCTTCTTCTGCATTTGACCGCAACCCTATCCATGTTGGCCAGTCATGAAACCCAACATTCAGAACATTCTGCATTATGGCAGTAACCATGATGATAGAGCATAAGGTAGTTTGCTTCATCACCTACCTACCTTAGTAAGATTCCAACCCAACCCAAAAACTGTCAAGCTACGTGGGTCTTCAATAGCGAGAAACGTGAAAAGGCTCAAAGAATGAAGATCCAGGGTCACCCAGGGTCAATAATTGTGGCTCAGAGAGTACGAAACGTGCGAAACCGAGTCTCGCACCCGTTGCATGCTTGTGACAGTATCCTGCTCCGCCTCACTCTGGGGTTTTCACAGAAAAAAGAATGATCTGCACTCCTTCAAAAGCGCAGCAATACGGGCGGGTAGAGGTGTGGGTGTGAAGAAAAGTCGTAATCATTGAGCCGTACTACCCATGCCATGTATACCGATAATCAGCCCGACCTACCCAGCCAAACCCTCTTTCGCGCATCGTGGGGAATCATGAACATAGGCCACTACTGGTACGTGGAACCTTCGGGAGGCTGGGGGATCTTCTTGTTGGCAGGAGCTGCCATGTATCTGGAGAACTGAATGTTAGCCTGGCGTTGTGTTGACTGCTGCACTCCAGGCTGCGACTAAACGCGTATCCTCAACATACCTTCTAAGCTCAATCAGAATGGTCTCCATGGTGTTGTCCCTCTTCCAGTTAGACAAGCAAGGAAGTTGTCTAGGGTCGACGACACCATTGCGTGCGTTGACGCAGGGAAGGTTGACCTGGCTCACAAACTGTATCGTGGGAGGCTCGTCTGGGTAGTTGGGACCGCAGTGCATCTTGAGGGAGTAGATTCTGTTCTCGTGGACGCTCTGCAAAGGACCGGTCAGTGATGCGCAACACCTTGATGAAGGCTGGCGGAGAGGAGGTGTATACTGACGTGAGGGGGTCCCAGAATGGTTCCGTTCCAGTCCGACATTAAGAGGTCCTCGGCATCGTTCAGACCGTACGAGCAAGCCTCTGCAATTGGGAGAGTCAGTCAGAGATACGGGGGACAGCTTCGTTGACCTTGCATCAGACGGGCTCATGTACCTGCTCCGAGGCCCTTCTCGCCTTTCTCAAGCTCTTCAAGGAGCCTGAAGTTGCGCGGAACCTTTGCGCCCATGATGATTCGTGTGTGGGTATCGAAGGGTTTGGGGTCGGTGTGTTCGTCACAGGGCGACAGGAAGATACCGCCACTGAAATGTTCGAGGTTGGAGGGGTTGCGAGGTGGGAGGAAGGCAGAATAGGAATGATCGCAATGCGGACCGGATGGTAAGGTCCCTTCCCTTACCTAAACGTGAGGTGGGACGTGGACCCGACGGAAGGGCGGGTCAAGTGGGCAGTGGGCAGTGGGCAGTGGGCACTCTACAGAAGGGGTCACCAGTGTATTAATTCAGCGAGGTGGCTTGTGCCTGATGGCGTCCGGGCGCTGGAGAGACGGCGCAATTGTCACTGTCTGCGCGGAAGCAGCCCAATGCGCACGAGCAAGCGCGGGGCACCACAGGCGGTGAACAACTCGGGTGACTATTTCTGCCGCCTGAGCGGTGGTGTGGATACCTTTATGCGAGATGCGTTGCCTTAGTCATCATTCAAGGTGGACAGCTCACCTCAATCGGGAGCTGTGGATGAACTGGTAGGCGCAGAGAGCAGACGCAGCTGTTCGTTCTCAAGGCAGCTCTTTCCCATACCTTGCCCTGTTCATCCCTCTCAGTTCGACCATTTTCGACAGGACACAGCCTTGAATTCACCCCATTGCCTATTTAGTTTGCTTTCGATTCTTTCTTTCACTGGAGTTCGTCGTTGTCCGACAATGGATTGCCCGAGAGGCCGCTTTTGACAAAATGACGACCCAGCTCCTGGCCACGGAGTTAACGAATCTCATCCAAGAAAGCAAGCGGAAACACAATGACCTCCGACAGGTGTGCAAGCATTTCTCTCGCCCGCCACATATCTAGTACTGACATTATATGGGAAAGGCTGCTGAAAAGTCTCTTGAGGAACTCAAAGGGCTTAGAGGTGCTAATGAAGCTCAAGCTGCCAATGGTATCTATCCCCCCCTGTCCATCTTTCCTAGCTACAGACCCATGACTGACCTCTTTACACAGAGCTTGCCCAGAGACCCAACTTTGTAAACCCTTTCATCGTTGCATGTGGCACCAAGAATGCAAAGTTTACGGGAATCGCCATTGTGTGCCTTCAGAGGCTCATCGTCGCCCGTGCTCTTCCTAGGGGGAAGCTGAACCAGGTCCTCGAAGCTTTGCGTGAGGCAACTTCTGCTGGTCTCGATGTCCAACTCAAGATCCTCCAGGCTTTGCCGTCGTTACTGCAGAATTATGCCACTGATCTGAAGGGTGATCTACTCATCACCGCTTTGAATACTTGCTTCATACTGCAGTCCAGCAAGAATGCCATTGTCAACAACACCTCGGCGGCAACCTTGCAACAGCTGGTCGTGTCTGTATTTGACAAAGTTGTGGCAGAAGATAGTCAGTATCTGATTTCCTCTCATAGCAAACTTCTCTGCTGACTATGCACAGAAACAGCACCAAACGGCCCTCCCGCGGGCGAGGCGCAATCTGGTGGTGGCACAGTTGAGCTGCGCGCAGCGGCGTTGGATGCGTACAGGGTATGTCGTGCGTCCATGCTATTTAAGTTCCACTATTCACGCCTGCTTAGATATTCAACGACCTTTGCCTCATGACTGAGAATCAGCGCCCCGAGTACTTGAGATTCTCTGGACTGCCACAAACTTTCGGGTTGGAACTAATAGAGTCTGTTCTGACCAACCATGCCGCTGTCTTCTCGACCCACAAAGAACAAGCACATATCCTACAGATTCGGGTCATGCCCTTCATTACTAGTGCACTGAAAGGAAAGCCCAACTTTGCCACGTCGGTTAGGCTGGTGCGGATTTTGTACACTCTCCTCAGACGCCACATCAACATCCTCCCATCTGAGAGCGGGAATGCACTCGATATCCTGACGCATCTACTGGACCAGGACACGGCAACATGGAAGAGAGCACTGTGTCTAGAGGTGTTTCGAGGCATCTTCTCGGAGCATGCCCTTGTCCGTCGGATATTCGTCAACTACGACGCCAAAGAGGGCGAGAAGGATGTTCTCAAACATTTGACCGCGACCTTTGTGCGGCTTAGCACCGAGAAGCCGTCCGTTATTGGTCTTGGACATCAGTCGACGATTCCGGTTATGAACCCTTACGCCAGCATCGCATCATCAACCGATCAAGCCATGCTTGAGGCCAGCGGCGTCACGGGTATCATCAGCGGTTCCGTCAACGCAGACGGCTCCAACGTTGGCATTAGCACGCAGTGGAGCAACGTCCGAGTACCCTGCATCGACCAGCTTGACAAAACCGAGGCACCATCAGTTCCAGATTCATATATTTACAGCTTGACTTTGTCTTGCATATCGTCGCTCTCCGAAGGTCTCGCCAAGTTCATCCTTCCACTTACCGTACCAGGGGATAGCCGCAATCGAAAGAAGAGCGGAAAGCAAGAAATTGTTCGCGACTCTCCGGCGTCTGCCCAAGATGATGCCGACGGCTCACGGGCTGCGTTGGAGCGAGCTGCATCATTCAAGAAGAACCCCGTCCCGCTTAATCCTCTCGCCTTAGAGGATCACCCCATGCATAAAGAAGTCAAGATTTGCGCCGCCATCATTGATGAATGCTGGCCAGCCATCCTTGCTACCTGTTCTACGTTCCTCTATGCTGCTATGGACTCGGAGTACTACCATAGTCTAGTAAGAGCGTTTCAAAAGTTCGCCCATGTCGCTGGTTTGCTGCAACTATCCACACCGAGAGACGCATTCTTGACAACGCTGGGTAAGGCGGCAGTACCGCCGAATGTGTTCACGGCGTGCCTGAATGCTGGGCCCGCTCGACCGACTACTCCAACACCGACAACAGAAGCACCCAACAGTATTCTGAGCAACGCACGGGGGTTGCTTAGTGTCGATAGTCTTGTCAATCAATCTTCACCCGTCGCTGACAGGGGTAGACAACAAGGACTTGAGGGCAGTCAAATGACGCTCAACACCCGCAATCTTCTGTGCTTGAGAGCGCTCCTCAACCTTGGTATTGCTCTTGGCCCGACTCTTGGCTCGTCATGGCGGATCATTCTGGAAACCTTGCAGCAAGCTGATTTCGTCCTGTTCTCCACGAGTAAGACTCCAGGTCGAACGCCACTTGCAACAAAGGGAACGGATCAACATGCGGAAAGCGAAGCAAACGCTTTGCTCTCCAACTTCAGCAGCGAAGTCCGCGCTGTCGAGACAGCAGCATCTCGTCTCATCGAGAGCACGATCGATTTCCCCAATGACGCCTTTGCGCAAGTCGTTGAGGCAGTATGCGACCTCTTGGAAAGGGCAAAAGACGACAAGCAGAAGACAGAGAATGCAGCGCAACCGAAAACGCCTACGTCGGGCGGAATGAAGCCGTCGCAAGCAGTTCAGCATCGCCGAGTCCTCAGTGTCTCTACGGCCGCTGCCGCGGGACCAAACCAGGAAGACCACTTCGCCTTGGCCAAGCTGGGTGACATTGCCACGATCAACATCGACCGTTTGCTATCGTACTCGCCGGACATATCCGGTTGGACACCTCTGACTTCCGAGCTGATTCATATCATCAACGCTTCCTCAATGAACGCTTCTGTAAGGCTGCGAGCGGCAGAGATTCTCGTCAGACTGGCCTTGGATGCGGCCAATATTGCGGCCACAATGGAGCGCGAGCAATGTGGTCAAGTTCAGCTACTTCTCCTTGAGGCCCTCCGCGATGCTCTCTTACCTTTGCAGCAAGAAGACAGGGAGGTCACCGTCGCCAGCCACGGCACTGATGTCGAGATTCATAAGGTCATCCTGGAAGGACTGAAGAACCTTATTGAAAACTGCGGCGAGACGCTCGTCAGCGGCTGGGAGATTGCTTTTGAGATCATCGGCTCCATCTTCATCGACAAAAAGTTCGCCTCCGGAGAACTTCGGGGCTCCCAGACAAACGCTCTCATGACCCGATCAGCGAAGCTCGTCCGATCTTCTTTCAATTCCCTTCAACTCATCTGCTCCGACTTTCTAGCGTCCTTGCCAAATTCTTGCTTTCTCATACTTGTCGATACCCTTTACAAATTTTGCTCACAAGATGATGACCTCAACATTGCGTTAACGGTATGTGGCGAAGCGTCGAATACTTGTGGTCAAGCTAATACTCTGTAGACTGTCACGTTTTTCTGGGTCTTATCGGACTTTCTTTCCGGAAAGACTGAGACCCTCCCCGTCACCGCCGGCCTGATGCAGGGTTCAAGTATATCTGACCTGGAAGCCTTGGCTGCAAACTCGGAAGACATCGCCTCAAACGCCGCCCTCTGGATGCTGTTACTTCTGAGGCTCACCACAGTGACAGCTGATGGACGACTGGAGCTACGCAACAGCGCAATTCAGACCTTGTTGAGAATCTTTGACGCGTACGGTGACAAGTTGAGCCCAGAGGCCTGGTCCACCTGCGTCAAGTCTGTCGTGTTCAAGCTTCTTTCATCGATAGAGGAAGAGCTTCAGGCCGCCGCGACCGATAGTACCACCCTGCAAGATCGCAAAGAGTGGCACGAGACGGCAGCTGTTGTATTGACGGGTATCTCCGAGCTCCTCACAACCTACATGGAGCCCCTGTCCACACATTCCTCCTTCAACGCCCTGTGGCAGGAACTTCTCGGTCATTTCGCGACTCTGCTCGACTTCAAGGTCCTCGCTATCAATACGGCAACATACAAGGCACTTGGCAAGGTCATCAAGCTCGACTACGGCCCCGGCAGACCAATCTTCGATACCAATACCGTCAACGCGGCATGGGAGCTGTGGTCTCGCGGGACGCCCGTATCCCTGGACGAAGAGGACGGCAAGAAGGCAGATAACCAAAATTGCCTGATCGCCTACGTGGCGGCTTTCCACGATGTGTACCAACTTGTCCAGCAAGACCTGACAGTAGACCGGGTCCGCCAGATGTTGACACTTTTCCGAGAGGCCCTGCAACAAGCCACAGTGGGAGCCTACGTGAACGACATTGAGTACGTCACGCCGCTGCAGAACCATGTCATGGAGGCCATAAAGATGGTGCGAACCGACCTCACTGGCGTGCCTTCGGCCATGATCTCCCAGGTGGCGGAATTTGTCCGCCTCGCTTTCAGCGACGAGGCACTCAAGGCGCAGAGCGCGACACACCGGAGGACCTACGTGGCCATGTCGAAAGTCAGCATGTCCATTCTGCAAACCCTTATCCTCCGCAACGCATCCGACGTGGACATTTATGCCAGCGAGGCCTTCTCCTCTGCCCTCTCGGCGCTCTCCAAGCCCGTAGTCCTCAAGTACGGCTTCCCCATCGTCACCAAGTCAGCCCAACCATGGCGTCTCGCGACAAACTCGATCCTCGCCATCTTGGAAGCTACGCTCCCTCAGATCCGCGCCCTGGAAATCCCGCGCTCCACGCTCCAGGACATGTGGCAAATGATTGTCGGAATCGCCGACGGCATCGTGAGCGCGAACACCAACGCCGCGCCCACGTCTGCAGACCTCTCAGACGACGAGTCGTTCGACATCATATCCTTTCACAAACTCCGCGAACTCATCATCCCGTCCCTGGGAGCCGAGGCGATCCCAGACAAGACCCGCAAAGCCTACGCCGAAAGCCTCTTCCGGACCTCCATCATCCACGACCCTTCGCCGACCGAGTCCTCCCTCCTCTTCGGCTCTAGCGCCGCGCCTGGTGACGGCGCCAACGGCCTCGCAGCGCTCTACAAAAAACGCACCGGCCGCACCGTCGACCCCCTCCCGACCCGCCGCGATCGGATGGCGTATGTTTGCGTCGACGAACTCTTCTCCCTCGTCTCACCGTACGACGTCTCAAGCCTACGCATCGTCGTCCAGCCGCCCACACCCGCGTTCCCGCCCCCGCGCTCCGCAACCTCCCACCTCTCGGAGGCGCCGCAGGCCCTGCACATCCGCATCGCCCGCACCGTCGCGCCGTTCTTGATCCTCCGCGCGGCGCTGACCGTCCGGGCGTACATTGCCGACCAGCCACTGCGAGGCCGCATGCCGCAGCCGTTTTCGCAGCGCAAGGAGCTCTTGCGCGTACTGCGGCAGCTTGTCG
Source organism: Colletotrichum orchidophilum (assembly GCF_001831195.1). Taxonomy (NCBI): domain Eukaryota; kingdom Fungi; phylum Ascomycota; class Sordariomycetes; order Glomerellales; family Glomerellaceae; genus Colletotrichum; species Colletotrichum orchidophilum. The sequence goes on from NW_019173012.1 coordinate 24,172, forward strand.
ACTTGACTTCCGAGTCGGAGGCGATCCCGAGCACGCCCAACGTCGACAGCGAGGGAAGGAAGCACCTGCTACGGCTGTATCCCCTGCTCGTCAGTGCCGTGCAGGTAGCGGGCACATCTGGGGATGAGGCGGTGTTGAAGCTTTGTGTGGAGGCGCTCGAGGTCGTTGGTGGTGAGTTGGGTGTTTGAAGGGGAGTTTTCGATGAGAGTGTGTTATCAATGTATTATTTACCTACCTAAAAGACAGGCATGGCCAGCAAGTTGTAGATCGTTATGCCCCAGGAACATTATTGGAATTTGTGCTTCAGCGGCCTAGAAAGCATCATCATCGCCCTCACCAATTCAATGTCAAAATTTCATTCAATCATGACCATCTTCTTCTGGACGTCAACCCATAAGCTCCTTGATACAACATGCGCCATCAATCCGTGTTTCCATGCAACCTCACCCGGCCGCTTTGAACAAGCTTGGTAAAGTTCTCTAGAAATCCATGTGACGTCCAAGGAAGTCGTGACTCCTACGAGCACGGCGCGTCCAGAGGCCATGCAAATCCCATGCATGCGCGTGCAAAGGCAAGCGGACAAGCAGCTTTACCAAGTAGGGCAAACAGCAAGACGGGAAAACAACATACGACGGCTCTTTCCTCCGGCGCCCCCTGCCAACCAATGCATCTATCTCATCCCGGCTTTTACAAAATTCACCCTAAAAACAGCAAATTGCATCTCGTATGGCGCCCCCCACTGGTCTGCCAACACTATTCTCATCTTACGGTAAGTAGGGTTCGCCACGAATCTTCTAATCAAGCCAGTACGTAATCCAGCCAGTATAATCCTACCGGCTTCGCGGCCCGCCTTCACACAAGGTAGACAACTCCCCGTCTTCCCCACCCCCTCACTCCTCATCCAACGCCAAGTTAAGACGAAATGCAGGATGGCGCAACACCAAAAAACCCCTGCTTCTCACCAAATTCCCACCAGATCCCACTCATATCCAGAGACCTCGTGCTAGGTGCCGGCACTAGCGCGTCTCAACTTCCTGAGGAAATATTAGGAAATCTGGGGATGTAGGGTTTAGTGTCTCAGGCAACCAGCCAAGACTCGAGCAAAAGCTAGAGAAAGAATTGGCTTTTGGTATCCACACGGTGGCAACAAACAACCAACGGCTAAGGACGGATTCGAAGTTCGTAACGGCTTCAAATTACTGCAGAGAGACCCCGAGATTGGGGGCCCTCCACAGGTAGTATACGGCTTATTGGTAACAACGAGAGTAATTGATAAGGCATCGCTCGACAAGGCACCTGGTGTCTGTTGTAGGACGTGCGAGGAACATGCCTCGCGATGCCTCTGGTATCATGAACAACCCCAAAAAGTCTGAGCCCAGCTGATGCTGGACTCGCATTACATCCAAGACCTGGCCCTGCCAAAACTTTCCAAACGGCACTTCAAAGAGACATATTTTTTTATCTTTTGTTTGTCCTGGTTCTGTCGATCGCTGCGCGGAGACTGAGATTTAGACGGCCGTCTTCTCGCTGTGCGCGGCGCGCGTGTTGATATCCTCTTCGTGGTGGTGGGCATCAATCTCCTTCTCAACCTGAGTGAGGTCGACGTGCGCAACAGCATCATCGCCGTCAAAGATCTTGGCGATTTCCTCAAGAGTGGGGCCCTTGGTCTCGATGTAGAAGAAGTAGACGAATATGAGCTCGCAGAAGTCCCAGAGGGTGTAGAACAGCATGAAGTTCCAGTGGTTGGGGAGGTTGTCCCACGCGACCTTGTTGGTTTGGCTGTTGGTATGGTTAGCTGAGAATGGAATAAATATGAAAAGGACTCAACATACTTTCCAATAGCTAGGATGGCCTGGACCGTAATGTTCATGATCATCATTCCCTTGGCACGAAGATGGAAAGGCAGGACCTCGAGACCGTAGGCAATCAGCAGACCGGAGAAACCGATATCATAAAAGATACCAAAGATCCAGATGAAGACCAGTTGGGCGTAACCGGAGCCTTGGTTCGTGGCGTTGGAGTTCTCGAAAACCGCACCAGTAATGGTCCAGCAGGCGAACGATACAACCATACCGCTGATAGCAGTCAGGAACAGTGGGCGACGACCAAAGTAGTCGACGGTCAAGGCGGCGCCAATTGAGCACGTAAGATCGAGGATCGACTTGCCGGTGGAGATGGCAAGCTTTTGATTCTGCTCGGTGATCCCAGCGCCTTCGTAGATAGCGTCCATGTAGTTGGAGAAGAGGGCGTTTCCAGAGTACTGGGAGATGATACCAAGAGAAATAATGATGGCCAGACGCCAGCGGTTTCCCTTAGTCTTCAAGAAGTCGACATAGCTAGTCGTCTTATCGGCGTTCCTCTCCATCAAGATGGTCTCCTTCATCTCGCGGAATTCGAACTGGACAGTGGCGTTGTTGAAGTCACCGCCGGCATGGTGCTTGGCCAAGACAGCGAGGGCCTCTTCGGAGCGGTCCTTATTGACGAGGTAACGCGGGGACTCGGGAACCCACCAGATGCCGACGAGCTGGATGACGGAGGGGACAATCTGGATGAAGGTGATGGATCGCCAGCACCAGTCGTTGTTCACATACGAGGTTCCCCAGCCGATAGAAGCGACGATCAGAGCACCCAGGTTCCACAAACAGTTGTAGATCTATCAGATCAAGTCAGCCGTTGCTCAATTTTGAAACACATTTATGTCTGGTATTTGGGGTTGCGTTGGAGAGGAAACTCACAGCAGTGACGGGACCACGGTGCTGAGGGTGGCAGATCTCGGTCAGTAGCAACGGAGATGCCATCTGAGCAAGTGAGTTGCCGAAACCGAGAATGAATCGACCGCCAACGTACACTGAAATGATGATTAGCCTTGAGTTGCAAACACTCGGGAAGAGCTAGAGAGTTGTGCTTACTTCCCCAGCCATTACAGAAGGCCGTGACGGCACCGCCGACGATCATGAAGCAGCAGCCGCTGACAATGGCGATCTTACGTCCAAAGTTGTCTGCCACGTATGGGGTGATGAAGTAAGAAATAATGGAACCGATGTTGAACATGTTGATGAGAATGCCGAGCTTGTTGTTGTCGGAGACGCCGTCGCCAAAGAAGTCCTTCCATCGCTGCATCTGCTGAGAAGTGTTCACGAGCATACCATCGTAACCAGTGGTGGCAGAGGCGACCATGAGAAAGATGGTCGAGAAGTAGAGCTTGCGAAGATGGGGCTCTTTCAGCCAGTATACCTTTTCGAATCGCGGGGCCTCAGCCTGAGCGATGTCGAGATTGTCGGCCACCTGCTGGGAGATGACGGCCTTCTTCACCATCTTGGCGGTACTCGGTCGGTTACTTCCAAACTCGATGAAGGCTTCTAATGAGAGTGATAGAGAGGGTATTGAAGTTTACTGGCCGACTCGCGCGTAGGGAGGGAAGCGGTCTGTCAACGAGGAGGCCCGGGTAGAGGGCTTATATGTCTTTCCTCACTCCCTAACCCCGGGTTTTTCTCAACTAGGGTGGAGGCATTGCATTTCTTCTGATCTGCACGGCTGCTGACCCCGGAGCTAATTAGTATCCTCACCCCATTCGGAGGTGTCCAACCCCGTGAAGGAAGCATCTGGGGGAGGCGGGGATGCACCAGGAGCAGGGATGTGCGGCGGCGACGGCACGAATTGGCGACATGCGGGTAAAGATGGGTTGAATTATTGGAGTTGGTGGCCTCTCCCCAAAAGGCATGGCGTTCGACCCATTCTAGGACTCGCCTATGTGAACGGGCGCGTTCATGCACCTCTGCCTGGCCCCTGGGAAAAGCTCACGTAAATGTCAGATTTCTCGACATAGACCGAGACAAGCCTCGGTGGGATGGTTTTTTGCGGCACAGGAACACAACACCTGGTACCGGTGCGAGCATCGACATGGATTCCAGGGTCTGCCATTTCGTGATTCGTGGGTTGGACCTGGTTGCATGGGAAGACAGACATTCAACGCATTATTCGTGTGCCACACGAGCTAGCCTGCTGTTTCTCGCTTGCGAAATGCCCTTTCGAAAAGACTGATCTCCGTGCCGTTTACGTGACACCGGTTGGAAACGACGGGTAGGGGTCTCGGGAGGCTTCCCCATGGGCTGTTCTGCAAAAAGCCACAAGCAGCCTTGGTCCCAATAACGGAGATTCCGAGAAACGCTCTGGAGTTGCATTCCGCGATCCGTTGGTCTAAGAACTTCAAGACCATAGTACCATGAGCATGAGTGCAGTAAGCCTGTGCCGGTACCAGGCATCTCCGGTCCGCCGATTCATCCCCTGAGGCTAGTCCTTACGAACTACCACTGGGACTGCACCTTGTCTTTTGTTGGAATAAGATTGGAATGCCCAACCAAGTGATAGTTGTTAGTCGGTTCCCAACAGACTGGTAATGTCACGGCAACAACAGAAGACGCCAGTTGGCTAGTCACAGTTTCCATCAAACATTAGTCGGTCCTTGGATGCTGCGTGCCGGTATGAATGGGAAGTCTTTTATGTCGAAATTTCGTGACCTACGATGCTTGGAAGTCTGCAGTCTCGCGGACGATATTTCCAAGTGTACCACTTGACGCGGGCAGAGTGGCAACAATGACCTCGCAGTACGGCCCCCCTCGGGTTGCTTCGTGCCTGGCGTGAGGAAGCTTCTGCCACCAGAGGAAAGACTGAACCACTGAGACCAAAGAAACCAATGTTTGACGTGCTTGAGGAGCTAGCGTACCAGGAATCAATTGAAGAGCCCTGTTCATCCCGGGCGAGATGCAATTAAGGTGTCAAGCGGGACCGGGGTGCAGCACATGTGGCTTCATGAGAGGGGCTGTCTGGATGAAATGGCCGGCAAAAGACAGATGCAATTAGCCTTGTCTCCGCCATTGGTCGAAAGTGTCGAAAGAACTCGCAGAGGCAAAGACCGATCACAGAGCGAGACAGGTTAGTTGCGGAGGGGAAGTGTGGAGACTGGGGAAGCTCTATTCCAACTCGTTGCTGGACTCAAGTCGTGAGTGCTATCTGCAGTTGGAAGTGATGGTGGTGGGCGAAGGCTCGCAATTGGCCTCGCCTAAGACTGATCATGCGAGTTTGAGGCGCAAAGGGTCGACAACCCTCAGTCGACGGGGGCGTGCACTCATCGCAGGTCAATTTTGAATGGTTGTGAGTGAAATGTGGCAGTTGGTTCGTCAGAAAGCAGTCGTTGAACAGTCAGCTTCGCAATATCGAACGCCATGCGCTGGCTTTTGAGACGATCGACGATTGGAATAACCACCAGAACGAGTCCAACGAGACTATGTTGCAGCATAGGTTCTGGAGCTGTTCGAGGCTTGAAGGGTACTTCAGGCGATGGATGTTTGGGCGTTGCATGATCGGTTCTTGTGGTTAATTTGAGAGGGCACGGAACCTGATTGAGGGGAGGTGACAAACTTGCGTTCCCTGAATGTCGATGCCTCGAAGGGGGAGAGGTTTTGGATTGGATGGTTCACTTTGTAGATCCCAGCAACATTTCATGATGCCCACTTCGGCACCTTAGCGGAGATGGTCGCCGAACTTCTCATTAGGAACGTTCGGAGTGTCGATAAACTTCAGTTCCCCTTAAGCCTGGCTAGTTCGTCTTGGCATGTGTACATGAATTACCGACGCATACGAGCGGAAGTATTTCCACTGTTGAAGTTGATGGACGTACACTTGACGAGCGATGTACTCCTTCCTCGACATTAATTTGGATATGTCGCTCGTAGTCATCTCGTGTATTCTTGATGCCCATCCACTCATTGTATGTTCGGTTTCTTGCGAGTCCATGAGCATACATCGAGAAGTTTGAAAGTGCTAAGACCGAGGTAGTGGTCCCGGCGCCGTTTGCCCTCGCGTGATCATGCAATCCAGAATCCCATAGATGAAAACTGGAACGCCACCTGTAGTGTGAGTGGCTGAATGAAGCGCCCCCACGGAAGACAGGGCCGGTATCTGACAAGTAATTTGATGCCCGTTCGGACTAGCCTGCTCGGGCCCGTGGTGGTGTTGAGAGTTCGGTGGGCCGGTCTGTTATAGAGCCATGTTATTTTGGTTTGTATACCGGAATAGGACCCAAGAAACGGGAGCTGGGCTATCGGAATGGTTGTTAACTGGTCTGAGAAGAAAGCAAGAGCTCAGCCTGGGTATAACACTTACTGCTATCGTCTCAGAGGAGAGCCACTCGCATTATGCATCATGAAGGATTTTGTGCCAAACAGTGTGTACCAGCACCACTTGGCTCGTGTTTGTCGATTGGGCACATGGTGCCCATGGTATAGGATCTATGATCTGTTTGCCCGGTTTGATAGGACTTCTGGTCGATTTCAGATTATCGCTGCCTAGTCGAAACTGCTCAAGGTGCACAAAATACTTACGCAGGTCAAGCTGGCAACAATCTGCAGTTGATCACAGCCATGGTTTCGTGATCTACGCGGCTCCCTGGCCGGGCTTCGTAAGGTACAGATCGTATTCGAACTTGGTTGGCAGTTGCTTGACAGACACAAAAAGCGTTGGCTCTCGGCCGCCAAGTCCGTGGAAACTTGTAGATCCGTATCGAGAGGTCGTTCTGTCATCGAACGAACGTTAGTCTGAGCCCGTCGCGTCCGACCTCGACGACGTCTCATGACCCACCACCAATGGCAGTCGGAGGCATGGCATGATGGTTCCAAATTTGGGGAGGCCCACTTTGACACTCCCCGGGCCAGGTCCACCACACTAGGCTGAACGGTTGCTGGGAACATGCCGCAGGACTAGACTGGTCTGGTGCATGTCTATGAATCTAACACCCGGTTGTTTTGCGAGGACATCCCGGCAGCCGGTGGCTTCGATTGCTGCACCATTGAGATGGGAGGTACCCGCCTTGTCTTGCCTCGCCGCACCCTCTTCTGGAGAAAAGCGGCTGCATTTTGAGGGCCTGGCCCAAGTTTGTACGTTTTGGTTAGATCCTGGCAATTTAGCCGACGACGAGGGTCGTGAAGCAGTTGGCTGAAGGCTGGGGCCAAGCCAGAGACGACGCCTTCTCCGACGGTCCCAAGTCCACGGGAGCGTACCGAGGCCGGGTAAAGTCGATGCATGGAGTTTACCCCAGAAATTGTCAGCACGACGAAAGGGGCGCTGCGACGGTGTGAGTGTGGGTGTGGGTACGGGCAGAGCCATGGTTGCGGGAGGATTGGGATCGTGGTCATGGTCGTGGGCGTGATGGGAGTCAGATGGCGAGTTGAGATTTGATCAAGGACGAGAGGATCTGACAAGGAGGAAGATCAGGCAAGAGGGAAAAGTTGCCCGAGGAAAGAAAGGACATGCTACGGAGGGTGAGAGCTTCCTTCCATGTCTTGGTCACAACAAGAAGGCCCGAAACGGCGCAGGAGAAGCTTTGGCACAGCAGGCACCACGGCGCGCTTTGCCCACCCCGACTTGGCTCATTCCTTGGGTTGTTGGACATGACCGGTACCGGTATCCCGCCCAGATGTTGGCGCTGCCTTGTCAGCAGACCTTACATGTCAGGAATTCTGCACGTAGAACGGGCCTTGGCAAGGGGATGTCGACTCCTCCCCCTTCCTCTCGTCTAGTTTGTTGATACAACTTTGTGTCTGTTCTCTGAGCTAGCTACCTAGTAATGTGCAAGTCTGGTATCTTGTGCGAAAAGTGCCTTCCGACTGGCAAACAAACCATCCTATGTCCTTCCTGTCCGAAACTCCATTACCTGACGCCAAATGGCCTCTCCTGTCTGTACCAATCAGCAACATGATCTCTCTGCTGTCCACAAGACCGGACATGATGACTTCCACAAGCAAACACTTCCACGACATTCATTCCCTGCCAAACATGAGCATCGACTCTCTGCCCTTGCCAAGTTACGGCTCGAATCTCCAGCTGCGGGCAAAGCTATGATAATGATCACAGCGGCATGATCGCTCAACAGCCACCATCGATATCCATACTATTAGCAAAAGATTCGCCGTACGCCTCGGACGCGTTGCCCTGGGAAGACGAACCGAAAGCACCCTCCAACTCGTTGGTTGTGATCGAGTCGAGTGCCTTCTTGAACTTCTCCAGTTCGTTCTTCAGCTGCTCTCTTTTGCGAGCGGTTGCCTCATCCTCCTCCATCAGGCGAGTGAACACAGTCTCGTCACGGCCACCGATGAGGCCGAGGTTCTCTTCAAGGAAAAAGTCGAGATCCTGGACGATCTTTGGCATCATACGAGATGTGACCGACAGACAGACCGTGTCGGCAAAGCGTAGAGCAGACAACATATAGTAACCCCGGACGTAGGCAGCCACCTTCAGCTCCTTATCAAAGGTGTCTGGTCCCATCTTACCGAGCTCGATGTTATGCTTCCGCTGCTCATTCGTTCGCTGTTCAGGCGTCATCTGGTCCCAATCATGGAACTCAAAGGCATCTCCCGAGAACGCCTGCCAGCGCATAACGTGGCGATAACGCGTGAGCACCCGACTCTCAGATCGCTCGTAGTCCGCAAATGCCTTCTGGTTGACTGTGAAGAGTTGAAACGTCTCCATGTCGTAGATAGCCTTAAGAAAGGACATGGTCTCGCTTCGACGTTCTCTCAGGAACTCGTTCATGAGGTTGGTCGACTGCTTAAAGATCAATCGCTTCATCAAGGCACCAAAAGCCTGACTGAGGGCATAGTCAATAATTCTTTGCAGGCAACTCATGGTCTCTTGTAAGAAAGTCTCCATTGGCTGATTCCACGCCTTGACGGCTTGTTTGCATAGATCTTCATAGACCTCATCAGGAACAATACTAGGCATGCCTGCCTTAGTCTTGGCTCTGATATCCTCGCGGATCTGCGCCAGTGTCCGGAATCCAGCGCCAGAGTTGGCGTACCGTTGAAACGGCAGGGCGAGAGGCAACAGCTGGGTCGGTCTTCGGCGAGGGGGCGTCGATGGTCTCGAACCATTATCTTCCGTCTTGATGGCATTTGAGACGGCATTTGAGAAGGAGCCACCACCGGCGGTCGGTCGGGCTCGTTTGGCAGCTGACTGATTCTGTCCGTAGGCGCCGCCTCGCTTTCTGTTCGAAGGGGTAACAAACGAATTGTCATCCTCATCGTCAGAGATTTCCAGAACAGGTATGTCTGACTTGTCTTTTAAGATAAATTTCGGCTTCATCTGCAAAATGCAGTCGCGGAAGCTGTCCGAAAGAGATCCGTAGTTAGAGGAAAATTTTCTTCCGCGAAGAGTATCTTTAACAATGGAGGTGAAATTCATCAGACTTTTTTTGACCTCTAACTCGACATTGTTGGGCAACTCGGGGAGTGTGCTGAGCTCTGCCTCGATCTCACTAAGTCTCGTTTGCACCTTGTGCTTGATTGAAGGCAAACTAGAAACGTCAATATCTCATCGATATATATTAGCTTGACAACTTACTTCTTAGCGAACTCCTTGCCTAACTTCTCAGAGAGAGCTATTTTGAGATTCTCGACTCCGCATCGCTCGCGAAATTCATGGAACTCCTTTGGCCAGCGTTCGCTTGCATCTTCATGGAAGAGAGCCACTTCCCATCGCTGTTGCTCGTCGAGCTTCTGTTCCGAAGGCCGAGACGTGATGAAGAACTCGTGACCAATCTTGTGTCGCTCTCCGCGGAGCATCGACAGCCACTGACTAATATTGCCCTCAGGTAGAAGGTCCGCCTTAGTCATTACCCCAATAGTTCGCTGCTGAGCGTGAAGTTCGCGAATGATGGACAGAGTCGACGACGTCTCAGGGTCGACGTTCATTGGCACAGCCCAGATGATGAGGGCTTCAGAGTGCGAGATGTACTCACGCGCCAAGTTCTCCACGACAGACACCAGGTATTCATCTTCCTCGCGTGCCGAGTTGCGAAAGATGCCTGGCATGTCGTAGAAAGAAAGGTCAGGCAAATCCGGACCCTTGATCTCCAACGCCACGGTGTTGGGGCTGAATTTGGCGAGAGTCCTCTCGGCCTCTTCGTCCAGCAAGCACTGCTTAGTAATAGCGCCTGTGCCGGGAACGTATAATTCGTGGTTCTGACCGTGGTTAAGAATAGCGATTTGAGCCCACTTTAAGACCGTATCAATGTCGGACTGATCATAGATAGTCATGAACTCCTTGACGACTCGCGCTTGCTTCACCCAAGGTGGGAACGGATTCTCCGGAGTGACGTCGGCCTTCGTGATGTAGTGGTTAGGAGGAGGTCGGAATGCGTAGTCTTGTTGCAGAGACACGCGGCAGGACCACTGAGGACCGCCACGGTCTCGAGGTCCACTTCGAGAGACACGAATGTGGATGGGGCATCTGGTGCAAACGCCCTCGCTTCGAGGGAGGTTGAGCCCGGCAAGACCAGACATCAGGCTGGACTTTCCGGCCGACTGGTCGCCAACAAGAACGAGCTGGGGAAGTGCGACATCGTGGGAGACGCCAAGCTGTTGTAATTCTCCGAGGGTATCGTTGAATATCTTCACCTTGGCGCCGATGTCACGAAAAGAGCCATCGAGAAAAGAGTCGTTCTGTGGGGGAACGATAGGCGGATCCATGTCGCGGTTTCTAACCTGGAGGAGGACTGGCTCGCTTCCATCGAACGTTGGGTTCGTAAGAGCAGTTCGGGCGGTGCGAGCGCCGTGAGGCGTGGGTATCAGGCCTGAAATGATGGAAGGTGTGGCTGTATGGTGGTGTCAAATGAGAAGCTTGATAATAGAAGAGCAGGAATGACTCACGGGCGTCCGATCTCATGAAGGACTGGTTGACGTCGGTAGGTCCAGCAAAAGAGCGGGATTGGTGTTGATTCTGCTCCGGCGATGGGTCGTATGTATTGGTCACGGAAGGTGTAGGAGAAGTGTTGTTGTGAAAATTGCCAGGCTCAGGCTTGACAGTAGTGCCTCTCATTGCTCTTGCCTTGGTCATGTTGAGTGAGGCAGGAGGAAAAAGAAGAATGAGTGGTAATGGGTAATGGTGAGAGGAAAAAAAAGCAAGGTCGGAGAGGTCGATGAGGGTCGATGAGGGTCGAAGTAAAAAATAGCCAAGGCAAGGTACCCTGCCTTAAAGAACAACAGAGGGCCAATCGACAATTGACGACCCAAAGGACCTTTAGGCAGCAGAAAATGAAGAAGGGTGGGATGTCAAAGTGAGAGTCAATAGGAAGAGGTGAGATTTCGAAGCTGAAGCTGAAGCTGAATATCAAGCAGGTGAAGGGAAGGAGCTCTGGGGAGCTTCAAGCCTTTAAGAGCTCTTTCCTCGTTTGGGTGACCTGAGCAACGACAAGTCCCGCTCTCCAGGAGCTCTCATTAAAGTGGTTGTAGGTGTTAGGCGGGACATGTGAACAGGCCACGGCGCGTCTTGTTTTGACACCCTAAAAGGCGATAGAAACGAGTAAAAGCCTTACCGGATTCTTTTACTCATTTCTGAACGATCAGGGCATCTTTTTCGATGTCTTCATGGGCTTGGTGCTAGCGATATTTCATATCGTGGGCCGTTGGGTTAGGTAGCTACCATCATCGATTATGGGGAATTGGAGCGGACGAGGTGCATCGTCAGTCTCCTAGCAGGCAGGGATGTCAGGGACCGCAGGGGCGCAAGAGAATGGCTGGCAGTGGAGCTTGGCACCGGCGATCCCCTGCGAAGGTTGAGACGCGACTAGGTACTTTCTGGAGCTGTCCAAGACGCACAGCTGCCTGCCAGATTTTGCCCGAGATGAGTGCACCTTCACCTGGTCAACGAGGTCACTGCTCGCCTGTCAGGCACCACGTTGTCGCGTGTACTGGGCTGCTTTACACGTCCTCGACACGCTCAGGTACTGACACGTAAATTGATTTGGTCGACGTCAATTGGAGAAGCTTCCTGCAAGGCACCTGCAACCTCTTACATGATTTCAGATTACATCCCAATCGTGCTCTGCCACTTAATAGCAGAAGCCACGATTCAGCTTCTGTTCAATACCACACCTACCTTTTGAAGAGCACTATTTCCATACCTAGTTGACTTGCCCGTTACAGGGATCTCCGACGAATTCTCAACTGTCTGACTGTAATTGTGCTTTCTCGGACGCTCGTTCCTCACTAAGTCTTGGAGAGGTATGCGCGTTCTCCAACAGCTCAGCTCGCCAAGCCACAATAAGCCGAGGCCCGGCCACCGGGGGAGGCAGCGCGTTGAGTGGCGCGCCGACCAACCAATTGAGCCCATCACGGACGCTCGATGATCACGAACCTCAGAACCGACCGGCTGCATCCACATGTCTTTCTGGGTTATCGCGAACATCCCCCTGCCCGGTATGCATGTGCACGCTGCCTCAGCGTTCTTCATTAGACACCAGCCTTGTTCTGACTGGGTCCTCCGGGTTGGGCAAGCCTCAGCCCACAGCTGTACTGTGATTCTGGTACTCAGCGAGCAGACGACCAATGTCTCGAGGATGTGATCCATGTATGCAAGACTGGAAACAAGATAATCGCGGTGGCATTGTTGTACTCATCGTAAGTACCGATGTCAGTACCTTCGATCGGGCACCCCGCAACTATGAGAAAAGACAGTACTGAGTAGACATTTCTTACGTCAGAAAAGACAAGCGCTGTTGGAAATCTATCTCTAAATTGACCAGAAACACACAAAAGCGTCGAAATCTGCTGTATCTAGCTTTCTCGCCTCCTCGTTCGGCAAGATTTCACGACGAAAGAACCCTTGCCCGTTCAATCCAACGATTTCCCAGCTCGACATTGTCCTCGTGCTTTCCACGTAAGAACGACGATCGAGCTGACTCATTTTTGAACCATTGCCGATCTCCCCAGATACTCAGAGCTCTGTCAAGGAAATCACGGACGTGGTAGTTAGAGGTGATAATCAGGACGAAGAAGGACGAGTCTCGCTTACTGGGCCAAGGTTCCTCATGTAATCTGATATAATGCTGATGATCTGGTACCAGGACTCAAGGATCTTCTCAGCAAGGTCTCCAAACAGCTCATGCGCGATAGTCTGAGCAGCATCAGGTGTGACATCTAGACGTACTGGCTCAGTAAATGATAGTTCAATTCTCAGGGTGCTTCCTTACCGACATGACTGAGACTAAGACTTGAGCTTTCGTGACCCCTTTTTGAGGCTCTGCTTGACCATTCAGGCAACGGAATTTTGATGAAGTACTCTGTGCAAAACTCGATGTACCATAGTTGCCGCTGAGCAATGGCCTTGTTTGCTTTTCGATGCATTTATTGACGGGATAGCAACGGCTCACCCCTGTCTCCATAAACCATTGACGGTCGCTGCCATGGTGATTGGGCAGCAAGGCTTTGTTGGAAGTTGGAATCATGCGCGCCTCATCAGATGGGTGTGCAGCCGCTTAATTAACTCGTTTCCTCACCGAGATTGTAGCCCACTTTTAGGCGTTGGAACCTGGATCGGTTTGTAGAAGCAGGCTACGGAAAGGGCGGTAAGAACAGTGTAATCAATCAGCAATACGATCAATGTGTCTCAATTGGGGGAAGTGAGGCGCAAGCCGACTGCCTATTCAGCAAAATGGAATTCCTCTTGTCTTGTCCAATCGGGCTCGTGCAGATAGATACCTATGTGACTTCCCGTCCCTTGTTTATTGCCGCAAGTGCTAGGAACCTTCCTCGCACTGACTTGAACACATTTCTGTCGTCGATGAGAGTAGAGCGTTCCATTTGGCTTTTCATCGTCCTTCTTGTCATTTGCTGGTTGCACACGAAACATACCTGTGAAAAGGAGACCACCAGAACCCGATGCAGATCAGACTAGCTCATCGCGAGATTCTCGCTCACTCGAGCAATGCACTAATGGCCGAGGAACTTGAAATCACTGTTGGCGAGGTCAAGTACCTGCTGATTCCCAATGAAGAGGTTTTTCCAATATGTGAACTTCGTCATGGCCTTGGCTGACTATTTCATCATAGAACTTTCTTCACAATGTGACGGTTGACGACGACTCACTGGCCCTCGTCCTCGTATACACAACCTCGCCTGGCCAAGTAATTACCAAGTCAGCTCTCCGCAAGTTCCGGAGCGATGTGCTTGATCGAGATGACGTCTTCAGAGCCGAATTCTTCTCCAACATTGTGTTCTTTGGCGCAAAAGAGAAAGATCTTCGTGTTGAACCGGGTGCGCTGAACGAGTTCGATGATGATCACGTCAAGTCCCAAATATTTGTCGCTGGGGATCCGTCTCTAGACATTGCGCCTGGCCCTTATGTTTTCACGCGCGGTAAAACTTGGCAGCCTTGGAGGGTCTATGTTGACACCAATGCATGTTTCATGACGTCCTTCAAACCATCGCCGGATCATTCAGGAAGATAAGTCAAGTTTTACACATGCTCTTGGTGCACGATTCCACTTAAGCTAAACGAAATGGCTGAGCTCCCCTCACCCTAGTTCCCGTCGATATCCCCCTCGCCGGCATCGATGGAAGGGTCGTTGTGCCATCTCGGTGTTATTTCAAGCCGTCAAAAGACCGCCCACTTGATGGTGCCAGGATCAGTGTCAAAGATAGCATTGACATTGTTGGTCACAAGACCAGTTTGTGCAACCGAGCTTGGAATGAGTTGTATCCGCCCAGAACCGAGACCGCAGCATGCGTGCAGACCCTAGTTGATGCTGGCGCCATCATCGTGGGCAAGGTGAAATTGATGGCAATGATAATGCGAGAGGAACCATTGGAATGCGTCGAGTTCACAGCCCCGTTCAACCCGAGAGCCGACGGTTACCAAGTCCCTTCTGGGAGCAGCCATGGAAGCGCCGCTGGGATTTCCTCTTACGACTGGCTTGACTTCTCCATTGGCTCGGATAGTGAGTGAAGTTATTCTGGCTTTAATGCATAACAACTGATGATCGGTTTAGCGAATGGAAGTTGCCGTAAGCCTGCATCGTACAACGGATGCTTCTCGATCCGCCCTACAACGGGTATCATGAACGTCGACGGAGTGGTGGCATTTTTCCCGTAAGATCTAGCTGAGGTGTTCTATCGCATTGTCCGGTGAGGGCACTGAGCTGAGACCAACTCTAGAGAATTCGATATGCCCGTATTCTTTGGAAGAGATATCTCTCGATTCGCGGACTTCATCTCTGTATGGTACGGAGACTCGCCCATGCTCCGACAACCTTCTCAGGTCTGGCCCACTTCATTAGCACATTCACAGCATCCACTGATTGATTATTAGGCTCGAGTCAAGATTGTTTACCCCGAGGACTATCTTCCGACGCCTAACCCGCAGCAAAGCTATCTCATTGAAAACTTCGTTGCCGGCCTTGAATCAGCTTTGGGAATAAAGCGGGTTTCGCTGTCCATCGCAGAGCTCTGGAGGCGGGATGTTCCTGACGGCGAAGAGCATGATGATGTAGAAGCGTACTTGAAAGTAGTATGTGCTACTGGTACCATCGCCGAGGCGTGGTCAAGCTGACAAGAGCCAGGCTGGAATATACCCATTCTACTATGACCAGTACCACAACCTGGCCGATTTCCGTAACGAATACCAAGAGAAGTTTGGCAAGCCTCCTTTTGTCCACAGAGCTTTATACTGGCAATGGCAAGTAGTTTCACCACCCGTCCACACGCAAAATGGAGATGTCTAATCTGTGAATTACAGGGATGTGGCCAAAACAGTTTCCAGAGGGGAGCGAGATGAATGCTTGCGCCGTTGCAAGGTCTACAGGGAATGGATGCTGAAGCGTGTCTTTAACTCAGATGATGAGGACTGTGTCACCATCATGCCTCTGCCTATCGAGGTGGGCAAGCCGAACTATCGCGACTCTGAGCTCCCGTGAGTGATGCAGTTCTCAATCTTATAGCTACTGTGGCTTACCGTTCAACAGACCAGAGACGCTGCTTCCCGGCTTCTCCGCTTTACACATGTCTCCAATCGTGAGGGCCCCCGAGGTCACAGCTCCAGGTAAGTACGTCAAATCTCAAATTGGAACATTGATACAATTCACTCATATGATACTCCAGTGGGCGACATACCTTGCATCTCAGAAGGAACCAAGCGGGAAGAGCCTCTTCCCATTGCCGTTTCGTTAATTGGTGCTCCAGGTACGAAATACATGGTGACTATCATGTCACTGCTCTCTAACAAGTCTTCCAGGTACCGACCTTATCATCGCGGAATTAGTACAGAAGGGTATGGAGGCAAGCGGCCTGGGTGTCACCGTTGAGACTGGACGTAGAATTCACAGAGAATAGGCGTGATGAGAGTTCAAGTTTCTAGATTGAAAACCTTTGGCCAGGTCTCACTCGCTCTCTAGCCAGCTTTAAGGTATAATGAAGAGAATTTGGGACAACCACAGGATACTCGACCTGTGCTAAGGGCATCCTGTATTAATCCCCGAATGGATAGCGCGAAGATGCGTTCGTAGTTCTACCGTGAACGTTGGTCTTGCAAACGATCAGCTTCCACGCGAAATAGTCAAGTTGGTGCGGCTGGAACTTATCCCTATTAGTACTCTATGATAGGAAGGATCTGCGATCTGCTCAGTCAAGTAAATATAGAAGTTTGCGTAGGAGGCGCAGGCTGTAATTACTCCAGATGGCATCCGTTAGGTACATGGGTCCACACCTCCTTAATGCCCGTTGTGACTCTTGTCACATCTGGTAACCAGTGCGAGGATGCACGTTTATAAGTAGGCTTCCTTCTGTCTGCATGTTCAGCTAGCCCACGTTTCTCATTCATATCACCCGGATTGGTAAAGCCAGAAACATAATCATGAGCAACTTCAAAGGCAAGGCCATTGATCCCAAGTTCCGGCCACTTCAATACTAATTATCCCATGAACCCTCATCAGGTCCCGATACAAGACAGGGCAATCCAGCTTTTCATTCTAGCTTTTCCCCAGAACAACAGAGCATAACCTAGACCTGACTGGGCGAACCTCATCCACTTTCTGGAATCTCACGAAACTCGGATCGAAATAGCTCAAAGCGTGCCTGAGTCGTCTGAGGGCTCACTAGAAAGCTTTGCTATATTGCAAGACCTCGACTCTGGCAGAATGACAGAATTTTCGGCTTCAGAAGCATATTTGCAGTAATCCAGAACCCAGACTGCTCCTGAAAGTCCATCGCTACTTTTTTGCGTGGCTTTGCGTCGCCCCCGTGGCTCATCCAAACGAGAGAGATATTCAAGGCCAGCCCGGACTTTTACCGCCGCTATCTAGACTTCGCAGCGTTTTGGGCGACAGGAAGTCGAGATTTCTACACATTGCCATCATTGAGATCATCACACGCGCAAGTGTTACAAATGAAACTGCCCACGATCTTCACCAAAACGGTTGTTCCCCTCTCGCACGAGCCTGGGGACCTCGAAACTGCTCGACGACAAGGATCCAACGCCATGGCAAGATATTTTCTATCGCTTCGCCGCAAAGCTGGAGTCTCCGATTCTATGGTCCGGAAATGGATTATCCTTAGCAAGCGAACTTGTGTCCTCGAACAAACTGTAACCGTAGAGATTGGGCGATCAAGAGACTCTGCTAGTTGCCGTGCTGTAGTCTGGCTCGATGCCGGCAAAGAACTGGCAGATAGTATTGAAGGGCCCTGGAGTCACACACCCGAAACAAATGCCTGGAAGACATTTTTCCATCCAGTCATTGTGCCGCAAGCTACTGATCTTCCCAACACTAGCCAGACTCTTTTCAAAGCCGAATCGTTTTCGAGCCGAAGCTCCAAGCGACCCAACACTTCGAGCCCGGCGCTAATCGTCGAATCAGCAAGTTGGAAGGCTGGCCAAAACATCAGCCATCTTCCATTCAAGTACGGTGCTCATCTTAACAGGGAGCTAGCCAGCCGAGATGTGTTGTATGCCCTGAGCGAGCTTCTGCATTTTGTGGCCGCGGCCGAAATTCAATTCTTCAACGTTCTTCAAAAATGCATCGACAAGGAGCTTTCATTTGTTGGAGCCCCAGAGATCGGCGAAAGCCACTCTGTATCACTTCTCAACTTGAGATACATCAAGATGCAATTGTCTTCACACTCCCAGAGTCTTGCCGAAGTTGCCAATCTCTTACGCAATAGAACATCTCTCGACTGGCCTCGTATGACCAAAGATGAAGATCAATCTCTTGCGGACATAGCAGAAAAGACCGCTGCTCTACAGCTGACCGATTTTGAGTACCTACTTCAGCGAACTCTTACGCTAGCGCACGAATGCGAGCAGGGCATGACGACCTTGGCCGATAGCTAAGCATTGGAAGAGTCGAGGCGCTACGCGAGCATGGCAGTAAAGGTACAGCGACTTACGGTCATTGGAATGATCTTCATTCCTCTTTCATTTGCGTGCTCTGTGTGGGGAATGAATGTCGCGGAACTGGGTTCGGGGCCCAAATCGATCTCTATGTGGTTCGCAACGGCTGCGCCAGTTCTACTCATTTCTTATGTTATATATAAATGGGACTTGTTTGTTAGATTCTGGAAGCGGAAAGGAGCTTGGAGAAGACCTGAGGCGGTTTCGGCGTGGGGTGCGTGAACAGTTCCCGTGTAACACCTTGCCTGAGGTACAACGTCTTTTCACATGTGCCTCTGTCCTTAGAGCATCGGCACGTATTTCGACAAGCCTGCGCCTGGTCGACGTAGACTGGTTGGTATTAAGGGGTTCATAGAGGATTGGCTTCTCAAACTGAGTGTTTCCTTCGATGGCCCGTAAGACGATGTTAACAGAACCCGCAATGATACGAGGCTGCACGGTCTTTTTACCCAAGTATGGTCAACCCTATTGCAGATGCGGCTTGCGGAACTTTGGGTTCCTAAAGAATCTTCTCGCCCTTGGATGGATTATAGGCATGGTCTGATGAAGATAAATCTTAAATTTATATGTCAGGTCGGCTAAGAAGAGAGCCCCTACCTTTCCCTTATTTACTACGTAAAATATTAAAGAAAGGTAGTTCTAGATTTTTGCTTTTTTATTTTAAACGGATGTAGTTATCGCTGTTTTCAGGCGACTAACAATGGTGTGAGACCAGCGAATCACATTTGCCCATGAACGTGTGTGCGTTCCTTTGGCGGGTTTGGCGCCTAGCCGCTGGCGCTTGCACTAACACGCTAAGGTAATAATAAGCGCCGCCCTAAAACGCTGTACGGGCCTGCACTGCTCACCCAGCTTGCCCAACTCACCTTGAGCATCACACGAGGAGGTATAAAGCAGCCAGAGAAAGATGAGAAGCTGGAAGATTCAGATTCACTTGAGCGACATACATTGTAGTGAATTGCCACTACCTTACCTTACCCGTAGGTGTCTGAGATTTGCAGATGAATGATTCACAGCAGACATCTTTTCAGGCCTGTCGATACGACCCGCCTTATCTCCCAAGGGAGTTCATTAGAAATGCTTGCTTACATCCGGCTTGAATAGGCAGTAGATAGAAATCCCGGAGAACAAATGGCATAAAAAAGAAATGTTTGGCTTGTCAAAGGGACACGAATGAGACGTTGAGCTTGTCGCATGTGTTCCTGAGCCACTACCAACAGACCAGCTACCTGCCTTAGTAAGGCACCTCCCACTCAAGGGAATCCCGTCCACCCCACAGAGGGTCCTCAGCAGTAAATAAATACTCTTCCACAAAAGTAAAATGGGTGCATCTCAAAGTCTCTCGATAACAGCAGGAGAGACCTGCCGCCACAGCTAGCGCAGCACGAGCCACCTGGTGACCCTCCTTAGACCCCTGCCAACACATGCATTGCCTGCTCTGAATTATTTTTTGGGACGTCAAGGTTGGGTGAACACCTTCTCAGGGGGACCCCCTTCTGAACCCCCGAAGCGGTGACGTTGCAAATAGCGACTGCAATTCAGCACCTCAGCTACGAGGTATCTCAAACTCACCCTACCCAAGCTTTCCTTCCTTTCCTCACCACCACAACCTGAGATACCCTTCCCATTCGAACCATGTCGCTGCAAGTCCCCTACCGAGGAAAGGCGCCCAGAGAGGGTGCCACCAAGGCCGTCATTCTGGTAAGATCACCTACTTGGGGTGTTTTGCGCGTCACTTTGTTGTGCGGCGCGTGCATCTCCAAAATCGCAAGCCCCGCCTTCATCTCCCCTCCCTCACAAAGCTCGCTAAAGCTCTTGTTCACTGCAAACGGTCGCAAGCTGATCAGGAACTTCATATATCCAGGTCGGCGGCCCCTCCAGAGGAACCCGATTCCGTCCTCTTTCCCTTGACGTCCCCAAGCCCCTCTTCGAAGTCGCTGGCCACCCCATCATCTGGCACAACCTGGCTGCTATCGAGCGAGTCCCCGGCAAGGAGATCACCGAGGTCCTCATCATCGGCTACTACGATGAGTCCGTCTTCCGCGACTTCATCAAGGACGCCTCGCACGAGTTCCCCAATCTCTCCATCAAGTACCTGCGCGAGTATGAGGCCCTCGGCACTGCTGGCGGTCTCTACCACTTCCGCGATGCCATCCTCAAGGGCCACCCCGAGCGCCTCTTCGTCCTGAACGCCGACGTCTGCTGCTCCTTCCCCCTCCCCGAGATGCTACAACTCTTCCACGACAAGAACGCCGAGGCTGTCATTCTGGGCACCCGCGTCTCTAACGAGGCCGCCACCAACTTCGGTTGCATCGTGAGCGACGCCCACACCCGCCGTGTCCTCCACTACGTTGAGAAGCCCGAGTCGCAAATCAGCAACCTGATCAACTGCGGTGTCTACCTCTTCTCCACCGACGCCATCTTCCCTTCCATAAAGACTGCCATCAAGCGCCGCACCGATCGGCCCTCGCGTCTCGTCTCCTACCCGAGCTCCGAGAATCTCGAAAACAGCTTCATCATTACCGACGACGACGAGGAGCGCAAGAACGAGGTCATCCGCCTTGAGCAGGACATCCTCGGCGACCTCGCCGACACCAAGCACTTTTTCGTCTACGAGACCAAGGATTTCTGGCGCCAGATCAAGACAGCTGGCTCAGCCGTCCCCGCCAACGCCCTCTACCTGCAGAAGGCATGGCAGAACGGCTCCAAGGAGCTCGCCCAACCCAGCGCCAACATTATCCCCCCAGTCTTCATCCACCCTACTGCCACCGTCGACCCCACCGCCAAGCTGGGCCCCAACGTCTCCATTGGACCCCGCGTCCACGTTGGCCCCGGTGCCCGCATCAAGGAGTCTGTCGTCCTCGAGGATTCTGAGATCAAGCACGACTCCTGCGTCCTGTACTCCATCATCGGTTGGGGCAGCCGCGTTGGTGCCTGGGCCCGTGTTGAGGGGACTCCCACCCCCGTCGGCAGCCACACGACGAGCATCATCAAGAACGGTGTCAAGGTCCAGAGCATCACCATCCTGGGCAAGGACTGCGGTGTCGGTGATGAGGTCCGGGTGCAGAACTGCGTGTGCCTACCGTTCAAGGAGTTGAAGAGAGTGAGTCTGCCCTAATTAACAGCAGTCCTTCATTTTACTGACAATTATGCAGGATGTTTCAAACGAGGTCATCATGTAAATCGGCAGATTTGGGATACGGTGGATGTGGTGGGGATAACGGACGACGTAATGAAGAAAGGATTTGCATTGGGATCAGATAGAGCTCCCTCACTCTTCATAGATGCATGCGTCTTTGGTCACAAAAAGCACAAGTCGAATTTAGCAATCCAGAGCATTTCAATCTGCCACTTTTTCTCTACATTTGTGATGATTCTGGAGAATAGCACAGCACATTTCAAGACTCCCACTGAGCCCAAATTGCCAGCCCCTGATTTGACCACGGGTTCTAACCTACCTGGATATCATGCAATCGCCACCTTAACATGTACTTTGAAGTCCAATTTCGAACCTTGCGATCCCAAGCTGGCCACGAAACTATGCTGGGCACGATGAAATTCTCACTGTACCTATCTTGGCCAAGAATGCGTGTGAACTGGAAGAGTTTAGCAGCACTTATCGTTGTGGACATATGTTATGGATATTGACTGCTCTGCCCAGGCTTCCAGTACTTGTATCTTGGTATTTATAAGATCCCTCGAAATACAAGTAAACATGAGTCAAATCGCATCGCCAAATATGGCTTCATTCGCCGCGTCATTGTCGTATATCACGGCTGGCCAGAAGAAGCGTTCAGATTAACTGACTTGGAGGAATCCGTACTTACTTCACCCAGAGCAGGAGGCGGAGGCACTGGTGAAATCAAGCCGACATCCATTACAGCTTCCCAACTAACGTTTCCCGCCTCACGAAAAGGAAAACCGTCTTCCCTCAAATGACAAGAGGTTACAGTACAACAAATAGCCAGCCTCGCGGGAGCGTAGCAGCCAACCTCTTTGTTGCAGGCGACCGTATTTCGGGTCTTCAGCTTCGAGGAGGAGGCTCTTCTTCATTATTAGTGCTTTTGACGATGCGTTCTCGAAGTGTACCTGCGCAGCGGCCAGTGACTATGAAAAGTCTAAACACTTAATGAAAATCGATCGCAGCGTACTGCCCAACTTACCCGGCGTACTTTACACACGAGCTCTTTCCTGATCTGAGGTCCTGTTCTGGTTCCTTTATGTTATAGGTCATTCACTAGGACATTCTGGTTTGGAGGCAAGGAAGACTGTGTGGTGTCGTTCGGTCACGCCTTCCCAAACCACTGGGCTGCGCGGTCTTGAGTCTGAGATATCTATGGAAATTGTTCCACATCTGAGCACTTGAGGGAGTTCCGATGGCCCAGGGCACATGCAGCATCGTTGAGAATTCTTTTCGGGGACTGTTCTGATTTGATGGTTATTTTGGAAGACCAGGATTATGATTGTCCCAAATCCAACGTCAGTCGCCCATTGTCCGTCACCTATAGTCCCTTGCCCATTCTCCGTTGTCCATTATCGTCTGATTGACAGCTTCGTACCTCAAATATGCACCTCCTCAAAGCCCCACTGAGCCCATTTCTCATCGTCAACGGCCAACGGGTCTTGACCGTCACTGCTGGCGAGAACGAGCAGACGAATCCACTCGCTCGCCAGCTGAACACTGTCAGACCCGTTGGCAGGCGTATCCATCTTGCCGCCATACCAGCCACGAATCAGGCGTCCCCCGGCTCTCTGCATCGCCAGCTCTGTATTGTCGCGAATACTCTGGCGGAAGTTAAAGAGGCCGAAGAGGCTCGTCTTGACCTGGGGGTCGGTCTTGATGTGGGTATAGCGAGCGGTGGGGTCGAAGATGATCAGCTCGATGCCGTCGGCGTACTTGTGAAGAACGATGGCGAGACCATTACGAGGGCAGAGGGATGACTAGACGCTCTGCTGACTCTCGGCGCCTGGGACCTCGGTGACAGAAGGGATCGCGCCCCAGGTGCGACCGAACCAGGGGGTGGCGAGGACAATGGAAAGGACCTTGCCAGACTCGAGGGCTTTGACGGCTTGCACCAATGCATGCTCGATAGTGAAGCAGTAAAGAGATTGACCGCCAGAAGGGATTGACCATTGGCGACGCTCCAAGAAACCATTGAAGTTCGCAACGGGGGTCAGAATCAAGTTCCAGTTGCTGCTGGGCCGGTAATTGGCAAGAGCGAGTGAACAGAGATGGGCGCGAGTCTCGAGGGGCATAGTGGTCTTGCTGGGAAGCGCAGGTAGAGTGCCAGGGGTCTGATGCGTCTTGCCGAAGAGGACACTTCGAAGTTCCGGGGTGGTGATCAGGGCGAGTTCGTAAGGTCCGAAGTGGGTGGGAGGCCAGTCGGGCACATTCTGCGCTGGTCCAGCGACACTGGTAGCCTGGAACTGAGCCACTAGGGCACCCATCTCGTTGGTACGGGCTGTGAGGGACAAGGTCTCGAGGGGAGGGAGGGTCGCGATGGCGTCCTTGACCGATATCCAGGCATCAACAGCCAAGTTGAGATCGGTGTCGCGCCATTCGCCCGGGTCACCGCGGCGGGCGCGGACGTAGAGTTCGTCCAAATCTTTGAGAGCGTCGCCAGTGAGCTCACCCCTGGTGTTTAGCTCAGAAGCAACGGTTGCGTAAAACGCAGAATGACCACGAAGAGTCCCGTAGAGGTCGGCTCTATCGACGAGGGTGTGAAAGATACCGAGGAGACAGGCTTCGGCCTCTCTGCTCAGGGCGACCATGTCATGATTCTCGGCCCATGACAGCTCGGTTCCAAAGATTGCTGTCAAGATGAGTTGGACGGTCTGTCTGTCGGAGAATAGGGGACCAGGAGGGAAGTTGAAGCCCCTCTGCATGAGGATTTTCTTGGGTCCTCTTTGCCTGCCCATGATCACGCCTCTGATTGTTGCTTTTGCTTTAGGTGTTTACCGCGAGGATATGTCGCCGCTGGGTACCTTTAGTTAAGAGAGTTGGGCGAGCTTGTAAATAAGATGAGTGAAAGAAGGCTGATGAAGTTGGTGGTTCAAATGAGATGGATTTTGGGCCGGAGCTGGAAGAAAGTGTGAAGACGTCGGAAACTGAAGTGAATTTACCTACCAGAAGTAACCTGAGGAGGTCTGTCAAAGGAAGAAGCCAAGGGTTCCAGGGCCATCGTAGCTTCCACATGAGCACAATTTTTAATGTTCACTGCCGCGTGGGCTCGGCGGGTATCGTAGGTGGCATCCCTTAGGTACCTTGACTAGAAAGAGGAATCCAGGGTTTTATCATCTCAAGTTTTCGGAACGCCATACTTCCATTTCTATTGCCAATGATTTCAGCCATTAGCACAAAACGGGATGGGCCAGAGCACAAGATGTTACAGAGGGACTTTGTCTTCATACTGGCGGGCATACAAGAAGCAGCGAGCAATAGGCATTTCAAGTTACTTGTAATCCGATGAAGTACAGGAGAAAGAGATTCGAAAAAAAGAAAAAAAGATAGACCGACTGGGGGTTGAATGCGGGAGTCCTGAAAAGTACTAGAGCTTCATAGACTAGTCAGAACTTCACGGCCTTCGGACCCCTCGACCAATAGGCCCAGTGATTATTGTTAGGAATCAAAGATGATTGACTTCCTATTAGGGCCACAGGAGGACCAGTCAATTTGAAAATCAGAAAAAATGAAAAAAGGATGGACCAGCCGAGGGTCGAATGCAGGAGTCCTGAGAAGTACTAGAGCTTCATAGACCAGTCAGAACTTCACGGCCTTCGGACCGCTCGGCTAATAGGCCCGTTGATTGTCGTTGAAATACAATGTCACTTCATTGCCTGTATTGTTTACGGCCTGCGTCCTCGTCGCCCCAAGCAGCATGTGATGAAATGGTGGCCTTCAATCCCGTCCAAGCAACTTCCGCGCTCTGCCCTTTCGCCTCATACCTTCGTTGCTAGCTACCATTCAGTAATGATACCTTCAGCTCAATATCATGCATACGGTTCAGTCAATCTATCGACTTTATTGAGATGCTTTCCTTGTCCTCTGAACGCCAGATGTTCTTTAACTCCCTCTCGTATGCATGAATTTCAGAACTGAGGAATGGCATGAGCGTCCGGACTCATATTCCGGTTAGATCAGAAAAGTATCGAGTATGGTCCTTATGCACTCCTATGTGTTGAATAGAAAGGAACTCTGAATCCTCTGTAGCATGGCCGTCGCAAGGTTTCCACTCACGCGTACCTACCTACTTTGGTGGTCATACCTCCCTAGCAAATACATCACCAAAGAAAACTTTTCAAAGACATGAATGACTGTATTTCCGCAAAATATCGAAGGCGGTTAAACAATTAATCCTTTTTCCAGTTGCAGCAACGTCCGTTTTCTGGACATCAGCGTCAAAAGGTGACGATTTACCAAGTGGTGTATTTGCATGACTATCGTACTAAGGCAAGGTAGCAAGTGGTAGCAAGTGGTTCCACCATCAGTTTTGCGGAATCTCGCTCTTGAATATATGTGTTTGTAAATACATGTGTGTATATGTTAACTGCATGGACGGCTAATAGTGGCCATTCAATTCGCCAAGGTGTGTTACCAAGGCAATGATCGGTCGGCGAGGTTGACGAGTTTGATGAAGTTGATGTGAAGTCGGAGGCTGCTATGCTAAGCCATCCACTCTGGTGGGCCGAGGCCGCCGATTGAGGGGCCGTTGTGCCGCAGTGGGCCTCTCGGCTATCGGCCCCGGGCACTTCACCGGAGAATTCTCACCCTCCCGTCCGCAGAGAAAGGAGGTGCATTGCTGGGCGTACTCACGGCTTCCTTCCTCGATACCCAAGGTTGGAGAAGGCAATCGGACTGGGAAGTAATTTTCAGCTGCCGTGCACGCACATTCGTCCCAATTCGCTCCTGATTGCAGACAAACTTGATTCCTCCAACAATCCGATGTTCATCAGCTCAGCAAACGTCAGCCAGCTCAACACTTGAAGGTACACGGGGGCCCCTGGCAACGGAGTGGATGGCAGCTGAGAAAGACGCGCCGTCCGCGAACGAGGGGCAGCCCAGCAACAACTAGCCCTCACCAACCTCACCAACCTCACCAACCCCGTCGAGGGACGGCTTCGGACGTCTGTCGCTCTCCGACAACATACTAAGGTAGGCTTGAAGTCACCCGAAAGCACAAAGAAACTCAAAGTCCGGATCGGACGCCCACATCGACGTTCGCAGCCAAGCCAGTGCTACACGTGGAGACGCGCATTCAGCCTAGCGCGCCTAGCAGCAAGCAAGCGAAAACAAGACGGCCGTCGCACATAACTTACTCTATTCATCCCGGCAATTCGGCATAAAGTGATGCTATCATCTCCCCGGCACCATTTGCCTGCTGCCTTTGCGATACACGACACGGCCAGTCAAGTTACGGCAAGCCACAATTCGGCACCGTGGGCCATTGGCGGCGACGGCAGCCTCAGCCGAATTTGAAATCTTGCCGGACCAATGTTGATGGGCGAGGAATACGGGTGCCAGCATGCTTCAGCTGAGTCGGCATCCCTCTTGACATTGTGGTGATGGAAAGGACATTGACCTGAATCATTACAATTGAACAGTGGCAATGGTTTTGTACATCCTCATTCTACTAACAAATCTCTTCACAGTCCTGGCACTCTCCCTTGCTTCAGATTTTTCATCTCTATGTCCCTCGAGGTACGGATGGGCCAAGCAACAAGCGAACACGCGGCACGAATCCGACCAGGCCCAGAGGCTTCGCAAGCTTTTCCCCTGTCCCCTGCATGCCCAACCCTAAGACTGTGTGGCCTTGTCCGTAGCGGGCAGCTCCCGTCCCCGTCGCCCCAACCATGAGCTCCGATAGCTACCAGAAGCTAGAGCACATGCTAGACGAGTAGCGCTGGAATCCGTCATTCTGGAGGCAGTTTCCGGCCTTGGAGAGTCGAATGGGCACCGTTGGAGGGAGGGGTAAGGAGGAATGTTGATGGCCTGAGAATACTGGACCGATTAAAAGAACTCGAGCCAGTTTCGAGCTCAACTCCACCACACCACCAACTGGCTGGCTACTCTCGCGCTTCATGGGCCTAGAATGGGCCGCACAAAGTCAAGCCAGTCAACAGGTGTCACCGACTTCGGGGTGGGCGGATCGACGCAGGCTCTTACACTGGCGGGCGGTGCTAATGCAGGGCGCCTAGCCTTGGCGTGCTTAGCGAGCTGCCTGACGGGTACAGCGCATGCGACAGGGCCCGCCGTCCCCTGTAGAGCGGCGCTTGGCTGCGGGTGCCGTGGGCCATCAGAACGCCACAAGGGAAAAGATGTGTGAATTGTCGCTGGGGGGCTTCCTTTTTCGGTCTTTTCCATACAGGGGAGGAAGACAAAAAGGCCAGGAAAAACCTCAAACCCACTCGAGCCGATATCCAAGCCTTCCGACCCACCCCCTCCGACCCGGTGACGACGCGGTGATAGGACGGCTGCAGGTCTTGACAGATGATGATAATCACCAATGTTCGTAACATGATATCATGGCGACCGGATCGGCTGAAACGCGACAACGGGGATTGATCAAATGACATTGGATACCATAGAGACGAACTCAGGATTCCTGCTTTCGGCAAATTTATGCCGCCGGAGAAGAACCTCGGGCGAGGTCGCACGCTGTCGAGATGAAGGGATCTGGATCAGGGCTGTGGCTGGTATGGATGAGAGACAGAGTACTACGGCGCACCAATTTTGACCTGGGAGCAGACGACATGGTCTTCTTCATCCGACCGAAGTACGGATACCCAGCTCCAAGATGAATTCTGGCCGGTTAGGATTGGGCTGGCAGCACGGCACGTTTGCCCAGACAACGGACACCCTGGAAGATCTTTTCCCTCTTGACGACACCAACTCCTGCGTGGTGTTCTGCACCAAACAAGCGCCCAAAGAAACGGAGAAAAAAGCGTACCAGTGACACTCCTCTGGGCCCTTGTCCGTCGACCAACGAGTCGGAGGCTCCAGTCCAAGGCAAGGGATCAAGACATCTCTGCATCTGTCGAAGTGTCCGCAACCAATCTGCGCCTGAGGAACGCATGGCCCCTTTTTCTTTTCTGAGGTCAGGGACGCGTTCCGTTCTTGGAGCCGCCAATCATGTCTGATTCTCCAGGCTCAACGGGGAGAATTCACCATGTCTCGCGACCTCACTGGATCTTCGATGCCGCACCACCCATCCTGGCCACGTCTTCCACCAATCCCGACTTCCACGTCAACATCACCACCCCCGCCCTCACCAACCCCCTCTCGGTAATCGATCGGGGTACACCCCAGCTCACCCCCTCTTCCGAAGACCCCCCACCGCAGCTCGAGGTCCACCTCCAGCACCACGACACGGCAAGTCAAGACAGCCTAAGGAACAGGCCAAGGCTAGGAACACAGTGCAGTGCCGGCTTCCCGCAGAACCTCGCTGCTCCCCGTCCTCGCCGCCGCGTGCCCGACACCACTGAAAATCGACCGATGCCATTCTCAGATGCGCAACGACGCAGAATCGCCGTCTGCTCCTGAAGCCCGAGTATCTCACTAAACAAGCCCGACAAGTCCAACATTCCACGCATTCCACGCCTCACCTGTACTCATTGGCCATGTCGGCCGTGGTACCTGATCAGCAGCAGCCACACCGCATTCGAGACAGGTCCTCAAGCTTCTAGGGAATCTCCCCCAAGCGGTTGGCTGCGTATGCCTTCTGTCTCAGCACCAGACAGGCCGGTGGTCGCATTCAATCCAGCACTCTATCCTCGGTTTCTCAATCATCAATTGTTCTGCTCTTTGCGACGTCTTACAGGCCAGGCCCCTCGTTGTGGCCTTGCCGAATCACAGGGTTGGTTGCTCCGGGTACAGGATAGAGTATTTGCAAAAATAACCTGGCACGCAGCCCTCTCTGTTTTGAGTACCCGGTTCGTCCGAATCGCGGCTGGGGGATGCCACTGCGCCCTTCACCATGACTCGACGGGGGAAACCTACGTTCTATCTCTGACATCACCAGGCCCAGCAAAATAATACTCGGGCTTTGCATCTGGACAGCGCTACTGATCTTGTGGCACCAACCCTGGTCCTGGTTGAGGCGTGCCTCCAGCCCAGCCCAGCCCTGCTGCGGGAGGCGACCTCCCCAACCTCCCCTGGGCCACTATGCTCACATCAACAACCCTCAGTCATCCACCCACCTATCCACGCTCGCAAGTCAATATTGAACTACTGGTTTGCACTGAATGTGTGGATGAAGTGGATGTGGTGCTGTTGTTGATCTGATGTACAGAGTAATCAATCTGGAATGTACATGCAGAATTGCTTTGTCCCAAGTGCTGTTTGCAAGTAGCCCCATGCCTCTGCATATCAGATCACAACTGCATTTTTCACAAACAGACATGGCTACTTACACCACGTATACATACCCTACTGCAAGTTCTTTAGCTTAGTTGCTCCATCAAATCCTTCTGCACGTCAAAGACACGCAATGCCCATGGCTGAAGCTTATCTTCCTACCCTACCCATCGGGCCTTACTCACAAGACTCCCCTCCCTCATTGTATATGAACCACCGGACCCCAACCCTCCCTAACCAGTCTTCCTCCCTTCAGCTCACCTTCTTCATCCCTGCCCATACTCTCGCTCATAGTTTAACCCTCCATCAAGGAAACCCGCCACGTTTATTTCACTGAACCTATTCCAATACCTTATTTCTTCTACCAACCCTTCGACACTCGCTCATAAGTAATCCGCGTGGTAACGGCAGAGGTCCAACAGACGACAATCATCTCAAACCCTTTGGGCGAGAAGTACCAAACGAAAACGAAGCTTCTTCCTTCCTTGTGTCTCTTCCGAACTCACGCTTCCCGTGATTCCACGAGGCACCAACACAGGCAGTACCCGCCCTTTCTGTGTGATTCTTGAACCGGGTCATTGTTGGACAAAGCGGGTCAGGAGCTTTGGCTGGCATACCTTTCACCACCTCACTTTTGGGCAAAAATAAATCAACTTTGCTGTTGAAAATTCTTCTTCCCACCACACCAACACCTCTTCTTGGCAACTTGGGATATCACTTGAACAACTGCCAACAAATCACCTACCACAACAACTCTCACCGCCACTCTCCAACCACAAGAAATTCCACTCAGGTAAGCTGATATTTCTCCCGGCTCTTCTGTTGTCAGTGAGATGGGCTACGATACCTCTCATCACGCGCGTTTCGCGAAATCATTGGCTCTGTGTTGGCGATCTTGGAGCCTGCCGCAATCCTCTTCTTCCTACTTTCATCATGGTCGGGTACCGTCACGGGCTTGTGGCATCAAACCATGATTCTATCCGCGCTTGTTGGCGCGGGTATTTTTCACCGTTTGTTTTCCGAGCCCTTTCGGACTCTCGTCCACCTTCCTGTCCTTCCTGAGCTGTCCGGTGACGCGTGAAGTGGTTTGTGCTTCACGATCTCGCTGGTCCTCCACGATCTAGCCTGTCTACATCTGATCGGCACACTATACGAAAACTCATGATCCTTGACTTTGGCGAAAGCAAGAAAGGGAGAAAAAAAAATTCTTGCTAATCCAGACCTCTCTAGACAACGACAAGATGCGTCTTTCCGCTCTCATCCCCGTCGCCTTGGCTAGCTTGGCTCTGGCTTTGCCCCAGGCCTCGTCTGGTGTTCTCAAGCCCGCCGAGAACCCCCCCGCTGGATGCTCTACCAGTTACACTGGCAACTTCGGTCTTACCGTCGTCGAGTTGGGCAAGCGCAGTCTCGATGTGAGCTTCACCAATTTTTAATGAGTTTTTTTTTTTTTTTTTTGAATGGAATTGTACTGACAAATCCAACAGAAGCGAAGCTCTTGCACCGGATCTGGCTCGCTGGACCTCACCCTCAAGGACAGTGTCCTCACCGATTCCAAGGGTCGCACTGGCTCCATCGTCGCCAACTTTCAGTTCCAGTTCGATGGTCCTGCTCAAGCCGGCGCTATCTACACTTCTGGCTTCTCCGTCTGTGCCAATGGTTCCCTCGCCCTTGGCGGCTCGACCACCTTCTATCGCTGCCTGTCTGGAGACTTCTACAACCTGTACGACCGTCACTGGGCTGAACAGTGCTCTCCCATTATCCTGTCGGCTCTCCCTTGCGGCGCGGAAGCTCCCGCTCCTTCTGGCGGACAGATTGTCGGTACTACAATGGTAGTCACCACGGTCGTTACCGTCATCGGAGATGGTCAGCCCCAGGTTGTCCCCACGACCATCCCCGTCCCCCTTTGCCAGATTGGCGACGGCCAGGTCCAGGGCCATACCACTCCCTGCGGCGAGCTTCCCCCGGTTACTGTCACGCCCTCCGTCCCCGCCGCCAGTCAACCCCCCTACACTCCTCCTGGAACTCCCGTGGCTCCTCCTGGAACCCCCGTGGCTCCTCCTGCGTCCACCGCGCCCAGCGTCCCGCCCGTCTCTACCTCGCCGGTGCCTGTTCCCGTCCCTTCGTCTCCCGTCAACAGCACGGCGGTTATTACTACGCCTGGAACCACCCCGACCACGCCTGCCACCACGACCACCCCGGCGGCGCCTTCTGTTGCTGCCGGCCAGAACCTGGCTCCGGCCTCGTTCGTTGCTCTCGTTGCTACCCTGATGGCGGTTGTTTGCCTTATCTAAGTCGTTTGAATAGGAACGTTTGGGTGGCTTTAATTGGTTCACGGAGGTGAACAATTCGCACTTTTATGGCTTCTCAATACCCTGCCCAGAAATCGGCACTTTAATGTATGATAACGACAAAAACGGACTTTGATTGAGAAACAGACGATGGGTTTGCGAGCTTGCAAACAGGTAGCTAGGTAGTTGGTAGGAACTGAGACAAGTTCCTGGGTAATCCGGCCACTAGAGCAATACTACAAGATCTTCAGCTGCATGACTTCGTGTTGAGTGTGACATTATTCGGGTGAAATGAGGCACCTCATGCCGACTTGAGTATATGACTTTTCGGATGCTGACGAGGGCTGCCAACTTGACATCCCAGGTCGATGCGCAGGGAGTGACTTCCACCTGTGGGGATGGGAGTGGGAGATGAGATAAGCAGTGCGTGGCCCACAGTGCATCGCAATTGGCCCAAACCTCTACGTATCCGTACACAGTAAATCATGGCATGCGCTCGGCCTGCAGTGACGTCTTGGCGTACCAAACGCCAATTTTCCTTTTGACAATACACGACCCTGCCACCTCATTCCATATACCTGCACGCACACCTGACACGCACGCATCATGTCGGAATACTGGAAATCGACGCCAAAGTACTGGTGCAAACACTGCAGCATCTTCGTGCGCGACACGAAGCTGGAGCGCCAGAACCACGAAGCGACCGGCAAGCACCAGGGCGCGCTTAAGCGGTTCCTGCGCGACCTTCACCGCGGCCATGAGCAGGAAGAGCGCGAAAAGGACCGCGCGAAGCGCGAGGTTGAGCGATTGAAGGGCATTTCATCGGGGACGGGGCCTTCGTCATACTCGTCGTCCTTTTCGAAACCCGGTTCGAGCGGCGCGACATCGTCGACGTCGACATCGGCGGAGGCACAACGGAAACAGCAGATGGAACAGCTCGCGGGAATGGGCGTGTCGATACCGACGGAATTCAGGGGCGATATGGCAATGGCGGGCGAGTGGACTGTCACTGCTACAAAAGTCGTTGACGAGGCCGCCGAGAGGGAGAAGCCCGTCGAGGCAAAGGCTGTCGGGATCAGGAAGCGCGAGCAGACGGAGGAGGAGCGGGAGGAGGAGGAAGCTGTTCGAGGCTTGTTCAAGAGGCCTAAGAAATGGGGCAGCACCAAGACGATGCCAGAGGACGACGAGGATCTCGACGCCCTGCTGAACAGCAATACCCTTCTACGACCTGTCAAGAAGGAAGAGCCCGATGAGCCAGAGGTGAAGACGGAGGAAAGCCACGCAGGGGGCGAGATGAAGCAGGAGGGCGACGCAGAAGACACGACGGAGGCGAAGCCAGATGTGCCAGCCATTAAGAGCGAGCCGACGGAGGACGAGGCTGGCAAGAGCCTGGACGTGCCGGCCTTGGGAGAAGACAGCATCAAGAAGGAAGACGAGGCTGCGGAGCCCACGGAGGCTGCGGCTCCGGCAGTGGTGTTCAAGAAGCGCAAGCCCAAGAACATTCGACAAAAGTAATTTTCTTCTTCTTCTTTTTTTGGTGGAGCCACAGTGTGGGGTGCATAGCGAAGGCGTTAAGAACTCGTAGAAACGGGGATGGATTGTCTAAAAAGATCTACGGATCAACGACCGCTGAGACCTGCGGCCAGGGACAATATGAGGAGTGTTCGGATTATTTTCCGACGGCAAATTCGTCCTGGCCGGCTCGCCTGTTGCTGTAGAGTCGCATTGCATGGCTGATGGACGAATCCTTCTTGAGCGGCAATACGGATACAGGGTACAGAGTAAGCACCTACCTACCCCGTACCGATGCATCGTCCCGTCACCAAACGTGCCAATGACAAGTCCTCGTCCCTCCCCCAGGACGGGGTCAGCGGGGTAACACGTGACTCACTGGGGAAGTTACTGCACGCACCGGGTGGTATACCTCCATTACCAACCGGGTGTACCTTTACCTGAGGTGGCAGTCTGGTTGGGTTGGGGTCATACTCATTCCAATCTGCCTCGTCCCAAGGGACAGCGGCCAAATTTAAACCCCAAAAGCGCAACATCAGCACCAACAAAAGAGAAAAACAGTCGGATCATTTGCGCAACTCACTCTATCAGTGCGGCAACGACTGGAACCATGAGGCTTCGCAATGGAAAAGACGATGGTGTCCCCCCCGGCAGCTAGTCCCTCCTCAATATCCCCGGCCGGCAGCTCTCACCTCGGCAAGCGCCACGAACTCAGCGAGGACGCGCAAGACTCGTCCGGCGCCGGCTACAATGGGGGAGGCGGCCGCAAGTCCTCCTCATCCGGCGGCTCGCGGCCCAAGAGGGCCCAGGTCTCGCGCGCCTGCGCCCGCTGCAAGAACCTCCGCCGCGCCTGCAACGAGTACCGCCCGTGCAAGCGCTGCGTCGACGCCGGTCTCGGAGACCAGTGCCTCGGTCTGGCCGGCCCCGTGTCGCTGGCCTGGGTCTCGGACGGCTCCCAGGCCTTTGGCCACGTGCCCCACGAGGCCGTGCAGCGCATGGCCGACCTGCTGCCGGTGCGCGTCATGGACTACTGCGTCGACCGCTTCTTCGCGCGCCTGCACCCGACCATACCGATCCTGACCCCGGAGTACGTCGCCCAGATGAAGGTCATCGCGGGACCCTCGGAGCCAGGGATGGAGGCCCACTGTCTCCTTACGGCCGTGTGCGCACTGGTGCTGCTCCAGGTCGAGGAGCCGGAGAGCCTGTGGCTGCAAGGGCTGATCCCGGAGAAGAACGCGCTGCACGGGCGGATGCTCTTTGAGGAGGCGCTCGCGGCGCACCGGAACTTTGCGCGGCGGTCGAACCCGAGCTTTGAGCAGTGTCTGTTGACGTTTTTCTTGTACGCGTGCCACTCGGCGCTGTTCCACCACAGCCAGGCATTCTTGTTCCTGCGGGAGGCGACGACGCTTTTCCTGCTACTGAGGATGAACACCGAGTCCGCGCCGCGGGCGCTGGCGGATCGGCTGTTTTGGGTGCTGCTCGTCTCGGAGAGGTCGCACGGGATCCGGTACCGGCGGCCCGTGACGCTGCAGATCACGGCGGAGTCGCCCTCGATGGACAACGACCCGACGCTGTCTGGATTCTGGAGCCTGGCGGCGCTGTTCACCCCGCTGGATACTTCCTTCATCGCGTTGTTGAACCAGGAAAAGGTGGCGACGCCGCCGTCGAACGCGGCGTTGACGTACATTGAGACGGCGGTCAACTCGGCGCTGCGGTCGACCTCGGATTTAAAGGATACGCAAAAGTCCAATCTGAGGGTCACGCAACTGTGGTTGCGGATTATCTTGTGGCAGCTCCGGCTTCGGTTCGGGTACCTGGCGGAAGAGTCCGTCCACCCGAGCATGACGTACCACTTCCCGCTCGAGGTCGCCAAGGACCTGGTACTATCGACGAGGGACCTGCCCGTCGACAGCATCAAGGTCCACGGCGTCGGGCTCACGGAGAAGCTGTTTGACATTGCTTCGGCGGCGGTGGACGTCCTGGCGCGGGTGCCCATTACGCCGGCGAGTCCGCACAGGAGCATGGGCGGCACGGGGCCGGAGGATGACTTGAATTATATGAGACGGCTTATTACCCGGCTGCCTGGCGGGAATTCCATCTACGACGATTTATTGGACAAGCATATTCAGCAAGCTGTCCCGAACATGGCGATTGCGGGCGCGTCCCCACGTCCTCCGCCCTGAGTATTTTGATAACCACGGACATACAAGGCGATATTGAACGAAAGAAGAAAACGAATCAAAATCTCAAGCTGAGGTCGGGGCCTATTCATTATGCATGTTATTACGCTAGCACTATATCTAGCGGTACAATAACTCTAACTATGGTGGGGTATCCAACAGTTGCAAGACCAATTCCCTGAGACGCGCTATGCCTTGATTATATGGAGCAGCACAAGACTTAAAGCTCCTCGGTCAGTTTCTTCCCGGTGTTGAGCTCATGTGAGTAAGGGTCGATCGTGGTGCTGGCAAATTTCCTAGCGGAGACCCTGTGCTCAAAGAGCAAGTCCAGCTCGGCATATGTCCGACCCTTGGGCTCGGGCACGCGGAAGTAGACCCAGACGGACGACAGCAGACAGGTGCCGGCCCAGAAGAGCGCGGTGCGGGCACCCCAATCCCAGGCTGTGGAGGAGAGCTGGTAATTCGTCATGACGTTGACGAAAATGTTGCTGGCGTTGTAGCCCGCGCGGGCCATAACGATGGTCTTGTTCTTGAGGCGAGTGGACGAGAGCTCCGAGACGAGGGAGTAGGTGACGGGCCCGACGGTGAAGTCGTAGACAAACGTGAAGACGATGAGTATGCCGCCAATAGCCCAGACGGAGGCGTTTGTTTTTGAGAAAGAGAGGCAGCCGACGATGAGGAGGAGGCAGAATTGCGCGCAGAGGCCGGAGAAGTGGATTGTGCGGCGGCCGATGCGGGCCATGAGGAACCAGGAGCCCGTGGTGCCGACCATGCCGAGGGCGTACTGGCCCATGGAGAGGGAGAAGGAGTTTCCGGGGTCCATGCCGGCTTGGGCGAGGAAGTAGGCGAAATAGCCCATGAGGTTTTGCCCTCCGAGGGTCTGGACGAGCCAGACGCCGACGACGATTTCGGTGCGGCGGAGGTCGACACCTTTGAAGCAGTCGCGGTAGGTGACGCCTTCTTTGGCGCGCTTTTCCATTGCGTTTGTGTGCTCTATCATGGCGATGGTCTCGTCCGCGTTAAAGTTTGGTTGGTTGCGGGAGGTGAGGCGGAGGAGGGCACGCTTGGCGCCGGCTTTGTCGTTGTGGCGGACGTACCACCATGGAGATCTAGGGGGGTTTTGTAATTAGAGGAAGAAGAAAAGGTTGTCCTTCCGAGAAAGAATTGTTGTGTGATAGTAAGGCTGAAAAGGGGTGAAGCTTACTCGGGCGCAAAGAAGATGCCGACGAGGATGGGGATGGGCCAGACCCATTGGACTCCAAAGGGGATCCTGTAGGCCCATTCATCCTTGTGGTGGTAGGAGCCCTTATTAACGGCCGCGGAGAAGAATTGACCAATGACCTGCACAATTGTAAATTTCTGACGACCCGTACCAAACACATTTTCCAAGAGTGACGTACCCAGCACATGTTGATGAATGTAGTGAGATACGGCCTGAGGACGACGGGGGCGACCTCGGAGGCGTATGCCGGTGTCACGCTCTGAAATGCCCCCCAAGGGATTCCTGCAGAGCGTTAGAATACAATACAAACCATGGTTCAGCAGACAGAGCGAGGTAAAGACGTACCGCAGAGAACCTCCCCCAGCACCAAAACCTGCACGTTGGGCGCAAAGAAGAGCACGAAAATAAAAGCAATCATCAAGACCAGGAAGCCAATAGTCGTAACCCGATACCCGTACCGATCCGCCGTCCAACCAGCAATCATGAGCCCAAAGATCTCGCCGGCGCGGGCGCCGTTGCTCAGGCCGGACTGCCAGGCGGCCGAGATGACGTACTTGTTCTGGGCTTCGCTGAAGGTGCCGTACTTCCGGTTGAAGACGGCCGAGGAGTAGAGGTTGCTGAGGAGGGCGAGGTCGTACCCTTCCATGATGAGCGTGGAGGAGAGCAGGACGGACCAGCCGATTGCTTTTGGGTAGGTCTGGACGGCTTCGAAGAGGGTCATTTTGTGTTCTGCCGAGGCGGCTTGGGCGGCGTCTGCGGCGAGGTCTTCTTGGTGGTGATGGGAGGGCGCGGCATTCTTGTCGTTGGGGGTTTCGATGATGTCTTCTGTGATTAAGGCGTGGTGGGGGATGCCCTTTTCCTTGTCCTCCGGGACGGGGGAGGAGGGGGGTTTTGAGTTTGCCATTTTCTTGTGTTCCGTTTATGTACAGGGTATCAAGCTTATTAATGCTGGTGATATTAACGACGAAGAGAGAAATGAGAATCGCGAGATGGCAATGAGGAGGAGACGGAGGAGACTCGGGGATGTGCAAATGTTCGAGACGCCTGAGAGAGCGGAGTCAATTCAATGAGGAGGGCATTCGGTTCGTTATATATCCCTGATGGCTGTCAGATCCGATATGAGATTTGACAGCTCAGCGACAAGAAGGGTCGTGGTCAAAGTACCATCCAGACCCAGTGTGTGCAATGGGTAGCAAAAAGTGAGGCGACGGATGAAAATGAAAAGCAGCTGAAGTTAAGTGCCAAAAACGTCTTGGCTTGAACCGTGCGCCTTCGTTCCCCATGGGGAACAAATTCGGGGCCTGGGCGAGACGGGTTTGGCGTGATACACCGTTATAGTGTGGTGGGTGAGGTGAGGAGGATTGGCAGCATGTTGAAAGTATGTCAGTCTCGGTTGACTTGGGATGCTGTTGCTGTGCCAAGCATCTAGTCTTGCGATGAGCAATCGCCCGACGAAGCAAAAGCCTGGCGGTTCCCTCCTCACCAGAACGGCAGAGGTCGGTCGGCGGTCAGGGGGGAGGAGGGGCTGTCGAATCATTGCATTTTCCCAACTCGATGAGAGAATTTGTCGAGGAGCGAAGGATGAGGAGAGACAACGCGCCGGTGTGAGTCTCGAGGAAAAATGGGCGTTGTGGGGGTGGCACGGAGCGACGGGATTGGTCCCTTGATTCTCTTTTCGGAAGGTTTCCCAGCTGGGCTTCAAAAACCTGGAGACGGACATGGAGATGGCAACTCGACCAGGATGGAAAAAATCGGCTTCACGAAGCCATCTGCAGGTCCGGTGATCATGCCCTCGACTCGTGCCCAGGTGTAGCCGGTATTCATTCCGGACATTTTTGAAATGTTCGCACGGGGCGCCAACAGGAGACTCCGCCGGTGACAGTTCTTGTGTAAAGGGGGAAAGGTCAAAAGTCGGAACGATGCGTTGCTGGAATGACGCTATTCGCATCTTACGAGGTCGAAACTAGATTGATTGCCCTTGCCCTCAGCTTCGCTTCCCGAGCCGAGCTCCATGCGGATGTGCGGCGTAGCCACCGTCTGCCGGGCCCGTGATTGATTTGTTCGCGGCTTTCCCCAGATTCGGGACGCGCCCCTAGGCCCAACCCAACAATCTAGCAGTTCTCCAGACTTCTGCGGCCCCGAATCTCATCACCACCACTTTTTCTTGGGGTCCACGAGTCTGGCCGGTCAAGGGCGGTCCTGATTGGTGTGCGAGCGTGACGTTTGTGGCTCCCGCGGGAGACAGGGGGATCGGAGGGTGGTGCGGAGTCTAGCGGAGCAGCTCCGGGCCCCAAATTGTCTCTCTGTCTTTTGTTGACCGGCCTGGCGGAGTCTCCGCATCTAATGATTTATATACTTCACCATTGCGGATAAGTTGCGTGACGCCATGTCCCTACCCGATGCATGACCATCCGATACCCGCCATGTGCGGCGGGTGTGGAGTCTAGTCGCAAGTCAGCACTTGCAAAGCCGCAGAAGAGCAGAATTAAGTAAAGGCTGAAGCAGAACAAGAAGTAAAGGAAAAATCAAAAGACATGTGCGGGCGGCGAGACAATCCCGCATATCTCCGCTTCTTCAACAGCAAGACCTCGTACCCACAAAGAGCGGGCGGAAGCAACGCGGAGTTAGGGGAAACCTACGGAGACCTCCTGCGTCCATACGCTAATTACTTCCTGTGGGAGACGTATCTACACAGCAATTAGATAGCCAAAAAGGCGGGGAATATTTGCTCATTTCTCCCATCGGCATCTGTACCGACAAACGCACTCTCGAATCTCACCCCGTCCCACACGCTATGCATCCGTTCTCCCACGGCCCTTCTCCGGTCTGATTCCCCCCGGCACGGCATTTATCACCCTCCTCGGAAGCAGCAGAAATTCTCGCCCGAAGTCAACTCACATAGGCACGCATACGACTACGATAACCGCAGATGCTGGGACAATCTCCGCGCCTGCAGTCTCTTTCCCTGTTCTCCCCATGCGCTACCTCCCCCCACGTATCGCTCTTCTCTCCGCTGCATGTCATGTCGCCACGCCATTTCTTGTCCCAGACGATGATCACGGCCGCCCCAATTCCTATGCAGCCCATTCGGCGCGTGGTCCGAATGCGAGTCGTTCCCGGCGTGTCCTGACCTCTACCCAATGACCTCGGACCTCTCCCACACTCGACTCGACTCAAACCCTCTCTGTTCGACCATACTTCTTCGCTCTCTCCCTCTCTATCTCTCTGTCCCTGCCTTACGGAGTACTCTTCAACCTACCCGGTCGACGGCAACCCGTCCTCATTACCAGGTGGCTTGATAACTCCAACCCCTCCTTCATCATGGAATCTCTTGTTTGGGATGACGAGAACCGCTGGGTAGGCAAGCAGCCCTGGTGGAAGGACGCAACCTTTTACCAAGTCTACCCCGCCAGCTTTAAGGACTCGGATGGTGACGGTTGGGGAGATCTTCCTGGTCTCATTGCAGAGGTTGACTACCTCCATGAGCTCGGCGTCGACGTCGTCTGGGTCTCCCCCATCTTTGAGAGCCCCCAGGCCGACATGGGCTATGACGTTTCCGACTACCAAAAGATCTATGCGCCTTACGGCACCGTCGAGGACGTTGATACCCTGCTGGACGAGTGCCACAGCCGCGGCATGAAGGTCATTCTCGATCTCGTTGTCAACCATACCTCTGTCGAGCACGAGTGGTTCAAGCAATCCCGCTCGTCCAAGGAGAACCCCAAACGCGATTGGTATATCTGGAAACCCGCACGCTACGATGCCAATGGCGTGCGGCATCCGCCGACAAATTGGCGCGGGTACTTTGCCGGCCCGACCTGGACCTGGGATGAGCACTCCCAGGAGTACTACCTACACCTGTACGCCCCCGATCAGCCCGATTTGAACTGGGACAACGAAGCCTGCCGCGAGGCCATCTACGAGGACACGATGCGCTTCTGGCTGGAGCGCGGTGTCGACGGGTTCCGCATCGATACCGTCAACAAGTATTCCAAACGTACAGACTACGTCGACGCCCCCATCACCGATCCCACATCGCCGCACCAGCCCGCGCCGGAGATGTGGTGCAACGGTCCCCGTATCCACGAGTACATCCGCGAGATGAACCGTAAGGCCCTGGCGCCATACAACGCCGTCTCCGTCGGCGAGCTGTCTCTGACGCCGCACCCGTCGCAGGTGATCCCTTATGTCTCGGCTGCGGCCAAGGAGCTGGACATGGTCTTCGAGTTCTCCGTGATCCGCCTCGGCAACGGGAACGGGTTCGGTGCAAAGTACATCTACCAGCCGTTCCCGCTGTCGACGCTCAAGAAGTACACCGAAACATGGCAGTCCTTCATCGAGGGGACGGACGCTTGGGCGACGGCGTTTTGCGAGAACCACGACAACGGCCGCGCGGTGTCGAGGTTCGGCGACGATTCCACCCCGGAGCTGTGGCTTGCTTCGGCCAAGAC
Source organism: Colletotrichum orchidophilum (assembly GCF_001831195.1). Classification (NCBI taxonomy): domain Eukaryota; kingdom Fungi; phylum Ascomycota; class Sordariomycetes; order Glomerellales; family Glomerellaceae; genus Colletotrichum; species Colletotrichum orchidophilum. The sequence goes on from NW_019173012.1 coordinate 65,388, forward strand.
TATTGCGCTGTGGCAGGCCACCATGTCCGGGACGCTGTTCTTATACCAGGGCCAGGAGATTGGCATGACCAATATGCCGGCCAGCTGGGGTATCGAGGAGTATAAAGATATTGAGAGCGGCAACTTTTACTCAGAGGCATTCAAGTCCGGAGACAAGGAGCGGATCGAGAAGACGATGCACGGCCTGCGCATCCTGGCGAGGGACCACGCGCGGACACCGTTCCAGTGGGACGATGGTCCGAACGCGGGCTTCTCGAGGGAGGGCGCGAAGCCATGGATGAGGGTGCACGACGACTACAGGTCCATCAACGCAGCGAAGCAGCGAGGCGACCCGGACTCCATCCTGTCGTTTTACAAGAGGGTGCTGAGGCTGAGGAAGCAGCACCGTGATGTGTTCGTCTTTGGATCGCACCGGTTGATCGACCCGGAGAACGAGAGGACGTGGGTCATACTCAAGGAGAGCCCAGCGCCGGTGAACGGCAATGAGGGTGGTGTGAGGAGGAAGGCGCTCGTTGTGATGAACTTTTCAAAAGTTGAGGTGGAGAGTGTCGAGGATGTGCCGGCGTTGCTTGGGTGCGAGGCGCCCGAGGTGCGGTTGTTAGTTGCGACGAGGGAGGGTGGGGAGTTGGTGAAGGGGGTGGCGCCCCCGTTGAAGGGGTGGGAAGCGAGAACTTATACCAATTTTGAGATTTAGAGATGTAATACCAAGATGCCTTATAGAGGTTGGGTCCGGAAGTTAGGGAGGTCCGTCCTCTAATGATATTGATGATCATGTCCAGTTTGCTACATCTTCTGTGCTGTGCTCGGCGGTGTTCATGTTTGAAACCGCGTGTTGTTTGACTATATAGAGGAGCGGGTGACCTGGAAAGCCGTGAGCCGAGGATGGTGTGCTTGTATTCCGAGGCAGGAGGATGATACTTCCGGCCACTTCATTGGGCCCACAACACCGCCGGCCTGAGGTAGATGCGAACAGGACCTGCCGATAGTCACCGCCGCACCGTCTACAAGATTCAAAAGTTGTCGCAGAAGTTGGTCAGGCACAGGCAGTAGAAATAGTAGCATGTCTTGGACCTGAAAACTTACCTAAGCAACAGGTCTTGAAAGGTGTGGTGGAAAGTTAAGTTTTTTGGCGTAAACGAGCTTACTCCAAGCCAGTCGTGTGGATGACAGTCAAGTACTTATACGCCTTGTGACTGCCAATTACACTGCCCCTCGTTGATCAATCTTCATCTGAGGTACGAAGAGACCAGTCTCCAATCTTGCCAAGTGGTCAACAACTGGAGTGGAGACATTACCACGGTTATTTACCTCCTCTACTGCAAATGCGATGTGGTACCTTGGTAGCACGAAACATGATACCAGTCCCAAAAGTGTCGTGCCTGATAGTTGCTATACCTTTCGAACTATCATTTCTAAGGACTGCATTTCGTTCTTAGACCTGCCACACACCACGACATGGGCTCATCTTACGAAGAACGCAAGTAAATAAGTGTTAAAGGATTAAAGGAATATTAAACTTGTTTGAATAATCTCGGAACCAAGCAACGAGTACAGGCCGTACTTTCAAGTCAATTACTCGCTAGATCTCTGACCGAGAGCGATTATGGGAATTGTCAGGTGGGATATGTTCATCATCAATGACAACTCTCACCCCCCGCCCCCCCCCACCGGCGACGAGCCGGACGCTGTCGGCCAATACACACGATGGCGTCTGTGGCAGGCGTAGTAGCGGGTACAGTACGCTGTGCGTGGCTCGTCAGACTGGGAGTGCAACCCACCCCCCCCGCCCCCCCCCGAAGTCCTTATAGTGAGCTTTGGAAGACCGTAGGCGATGATCGTGTATCCAAACACTCTGTGTGTTCGTGGCGATTGTTCGAGTCGGGAAGTTCTTGTCTTGCCCTCCGCCTCTACAGAGCTAGCTGGCTTGAGAATTTTGCCGTAGGAGATTTGAGAGAGCGTTCTGGGGTCATTTTCGGGGCATATATATACCAATATTACGTGGAGTGCTCGCCTGAATAAGGCGCTGCTGTATCGGCATGACGAGGTGACGAGACCTCTACGACAAAGTTGATCTCGAATTATCCATCCAACCCACCCATTGAGCAGATTTGCATAACTGTGAATGACTCTGTCGGCCTTGGGAAATCTGAAGAAGAGCGTCTTAGTACACCTTGAGATCTTCAAAGTCTTTCTCGTTGACCTGCACATCGAGTTTCGCACATCGATGATACTTGGTCCCTGATTTTCGGAAAGCCGTAGATAATCTTGCAAGTTGATCCAGAATCTTGTAAACGCATGTTTTGTGCTCCCCGTAAAGATCCTCCAAGCTGCCCTGTTCGGCTGCTTCACTCCGTATAATCGAATTCGAAACTGAGGCCTCTGATCTACTATCTTCTCGGACGTCCGGGCGTTTTTGCTTGTGCAATGCGCTTTCTTCAGTCTCAGTTCCGATGAAGCCCCTGGAGCCTGACATCTTTATTTAACATGACACTGATGATCACGAGCAGAGAACCGGCCTTGGAGAAGGTCTGTGGATGAATAAGGTGAAGCACAGACTGGGGGCAGGGAAATCAAGCATCATTCACAGCAGCACAGCCAGTTGCTAACGTGGGTTGAACATAAAAAAAAGTTGATAGAGCATTTTGGGAATCATCCAGGAAGTCTAGGCCTGGCAATCTATGAACCTATCTACAGACTTTTTAGGAAATGGGGGTGTCTCATCCACTCATCACTCATTAACAGCCCGTTAGGGGGCAACACAAAAGTTCCTGCTTCAATACCCTCCTCAAACGCTTGCTCTAGCCTTCACGTATTTAGTGAAGCGCCTGGGCAAGCTTCTGAACCAACTGGCGGGTCTCGGGCTCCAGCTGCTCCTCAGGCGGGCTGAGAACAGCCTGGAGAACGGGTAGGATCTTGGGGGTGAGGCTGGCGACGGTGGGGTTCTGGGAGTCGTACAGGTTGTAGATGGCCTGGTAGATGGGAGCGTTCTCCTCGTAGTCCTCCTGGAGGGGAAGGGCGTCGATGACGGCGGGCAGGACGCGCTCGACGAACTCGGGGTTGGGGTTGCGGATGATCATGCGGGAGATGCATCCGGAAACGTTGTCGACCATGCGAGACTCCTTGATCTGGAGGAGGGGCTCGAGCTTCTCCAGGATGGTGGGGTACTGGGAGATGGTCTTGTTGGTGTCCTGAGAGTTGAAGATGAGCTGACCGGTGGCGTAGGCTGCGTTGGACTTGGCGAGGGAGTCGGGGTCGGTCAGGCGGTGGGTGAGGACGGGCAGGAGAGAGTCGGTGAACTCGGTGACGGCCTGACCCATGTACTTGACGGCCTCGGCAATGACACCGACGGCAGTGGAGCGCTCGAGAGACTCCTGGGAGCTGGCGAACTTGAGGATGGGCTGCTGGAAGACCTTCCACATCTCGGCGAAGTCGCTGCCAAGAACAGTGGCGAGGCCGAGGATGACGTCAAGGGCGGTGTCAATAACGAGCCAGTCGAACTCGGAAGAGCCTTCAGCTTCTTGCTCCTCCTCCTCCTCACCGAGGTCCTGCTGGCAGGGGTGGGAGCGGGTGATAAGGGTGCCGAGGACCGTCAAGCTGTTCTTAAGCAGGTCGTTGTGCGTAAGGATAGAGGGGCCGCAAGACTTGAGAGTAGCGGCAATGTTGCGGTTGATCTCGGTGATGACGGAGCTGGTGAAACGTTAGCAAAATACCCGACAAAATGCTAGTCATGACAATGATGGAGATGCCCAATGAATCAGACGTGATCAATCGTGTTCTCAGCAACCGCACTTTGTGCGTCTGAGTGAGCTGGGTATAACGAGAGTTACTCATCCTTTAGGGCGGGGGAATGGGGAAGAATAAAGAGATGTTTGTGTGCATACCGTTCGCTGTCCTCTTCCCAAACACTGAGAGTGGCCTCAACAACAGACTGGCCGAGGTCGGTAATGACTTGGCCGGGGTTCTGCTTAGGGGGGTAGCCAGCCTCCCACTTGACTCCCGTCGACTCCTCGTAGAGTTGCCAGACGCGGGCGTAGGCGCGCCAGAGGGTGGAGATGGCGGCCTTGCGGGCTCCCTCGTAGGGGTGCTGAGCCAGGGGAGAAACCTTGCCCATGGCATCGGCGAGGTACTGCTCGATGGCAGCGCCGTCGCAGGAGTGGGTGATGACATCGCCAAGAACCTCGAGTGCTATCTCCTGCTCCAGAGCGACGGCAGTAACACCAGCGAAGTCCTCGAGGTCCTCCCAGTCAGCGTCCTCATCCATGTCCTCCTCGTCGTCATCGGCAGCGGCCTTCAGGTTGAGCTTCTTGCCGTTGGAGATCAGCAGACCCTCGGGGATATCCTCCTCGGTAAGGCCAGGAATGGAAAGAGACTCCTCCTCGAGCTCAAGGCAGTCAAAGAGACCCTTGAAGACGCCGGGAAGGAAGTGGGAGAAGTCGTTGCCGTAGACCTTCGACAGAGAAGCCCACAGGATGAAGCTAGTCTCCTTAAGGCGAGCATTGTCGAGGCTGAGAGCCTCCTCGCTGGCCTTCATGAGGTCCATTACGTAAGGCTGGAACTCTTGGGCACCGACGGCGTCGGCAATGCGGCCCATGGAGTCGCACACAGATGAGCGGAGGGCAAGAGCCTCCTCGCCGTCCTTGATGGTGACGTACTGGCCGAGAGCGCCCATGACCTCGGCGAAGTAAGGCTTGAATTGCTCGCGGCCAAGAGCAGAGGCGATGGCGCCAATGGCACCGGCAGCAGCAGCCTTGACAGAGAAGTCCTCGTGGTTGAGAAGCTTGCCCATGGGAACAATGAGCTTGGGACCGAACTCCTTGATCAGCTCATCGTCGAGACCCTCGCCAATCAGAGAGTCGAGTGCACCGCAGGCAGCGCGGATGATTCTGACACTCTGGCTGTCGGAAGAGCCAGCGACAGCCTCAAGGTTGGTGAGAAGAGCACCGATGAACTCGCGGTGCTTGGGGGCGAGCTCGTCGGCCATCTCGTCGGCGAGGTGGATGAGGCCTACAAGAGCAGCGTGGCGAACTGAGCTGTCCTGGTCGTTCAACAGGGTGAGAACAATGGGAAGTAGAGGCTGGATCTGGGTGGCGACGAAGTCGGGAGCACCCTCGGAAGCGGTGCCGAGAGAAAGCATGGCGGACTTGCGGTGGCCAGGGTTGGGGTTCTGAGCGAACTGGGGGAACTGCTCGAGCAGAGGCACAATGACCTGGCGGGGAGGCAGGTCGTTGGCCAGCTGATCGATGAGGCTCAGGGCAGTTCTGGCGGGCGAGTTCTCGTCGTCATCGTCGTCAGTCTCGATCTCGGTGACAATCTGCATGCTCTTGACCATGAGAAGGGCACCCATGTCCTTCATGGCCTGGATCTTCATCCGGCGGTAGCGGGCGCACTGGCTGAGGAAAGCCAGAGCTTGCGAGCGAGCCTCCTCCTCGACCTCGTTGTTGACAGCGAGCTCGAGCATGAAGTGAATGAGGTCCTTCAGGTGGGGACCCAGGAAGGCAGAGTCGTAAGCCAGGAAAGACTGGAAGACCTCAAAGACATCACGGTAGTAGTCGTCGTTGCCCTCGGAGATGGCGTTCTTGAGGATCTCGACCATGGGTTGGACGAGCTGCTGGAGAGCCTGGACGCTCTGGGTGTCCTCCTCGGGGTCGACAATCATCAGAAGAGCGCCGACAGACTTGACGGAGTTCAGACGGACGTCGGCGCTGGCAGGGTCGACGATGGTCTTCTGGACGAGGCCAAGAAGCTGGGGGGCCTGCTCCATGAAGTGGGTGGGGTCGTTGTCGAGCAGCGCGAAGAGGATGTAGGAGCCAACCTCGCGGTGGGCGATGTTTTCGGCCACGCTGAGAGACAAGAGGCCGCGGACGAAGTCCTGACCCTCGCCATCCTCAAGGTCGAGTCCAATAGCTCCGGCAAGAAGACGCGACTTGGAGTGGCGGGAGGGAGCAGACTGATCGTTCAGAATGCTGTCCAGAATATGCTTCTTGGCCGCCTCGCGCTGGGAGGCGTCAATCTTGCTCCAGTGTCTGGAAGTCAGACGCAGAGCCTGGACGGAGGCCAGCTGTCGGATGGCGGCGTCATCGTGGGAGATGGTGATCTCGATGAGGAGCAGAAGAGACTCGGGCTTGGAGTAGTAGTTCTTCTGGAGCTCAGCCGTGACGGCCTTGACCTTCTCGGTGTCGGCTGTAGAACAGAGAGCAGGTTAGCAAGACAGAATTCGCAAAAAATATAAAGTGAGGGCCCAGAGGGAAAAGCAAAATTTATAGGCCAAAAACCCACGAAGCAAAACAAGCGAGGGCGACGAAATGAGGGAGGCGGGCTCGACCAGGTTTACGGCCGGGGTGGCACAGGGCGATGGGGAAAGCGATGGGCAGTTGAGTAAGGTAACTTACGAATCTGGCTCGCTTGGAGCAGCTGGACCAAGTTTCCTTTATCCATCATGAGGTTCTGTTGGAGTCTCGTCGTCCTCACAACTATGCGCAAAAGAAGGAGAAGACGAGGAGAGGAAAAAAGAACGAGGTGAGAAGGGGGAAGGAAGGGGAAGAAAAGGTCCGGCGCAACGAATTTTATCCAAGCACAGAAGACCAGGACGGGGTGTCGGCCAGTTGTTTTGTTGATGCCCGAACCACCTATGACACGCCGCAACGACGAAAAGTAAAATAAAAATAATGGAAAAATAAAAAAACCACCACCCAGAAAGCAGCCTGGAGGCACTGGACCACACAAATTTTTAGGGGACCAGCGTGAAAATTTCGAGATGAGCCCCGCCACTGCTGATAAGATAACGTAAGGTAGGAGAGAAGGAAAAAAATTGCTGCAAGGCGGGGTCAAGTCCAGGCACCCCTCCTCAACTTTACCTGAGGAACCACGCGCCTGCAGAAAATGCGTGCTTCATCCGGTACGTACCTCTTCTGCCCCTCCATTCACGTGCTCTTGACTCTGGAATCTTCACCGGCATTGTTCACTTGCCGCAAGCCATGAATTGTCTTCATGCTGTCTGGCCAATCTATCTTGGGCGGTTCAGATAGTCTTGCTAAACCGTATTGGGTATTGAGATAGACGTGCCTCATCCAAACTACCTTACGTTGCTGGTGGTCCCAAAGCGCAACTGCAGTCAATCAACTTTGAGACCAGTTGGATTTACATCTGCGTTACTGGCAGGTATCCATCATACTTGCTTCTGCAAACCTAAATTAAGGCACCTAAGTGTCGCTGCGTCATCACTCGATGATTTTGCCTGGGTTTGAAGCCGAAAGAGATGGGAGAAGTGGTCAACCTTCATGCCCTCTACGGCTGTGAGCTTGGTTCCGGTTGAGTTCAAATAAGCGTAGAGGAGCTGGGGCCTCCATTGACAATCAGTGACATGAGAAGATTTTGCATGAAGGTACTGCATGAATAGTGGCCTCGGGCTGGTTCCGAGCAACTGGAGATGTGCCGCAATCCTTCACCGACACTCTGGAGTGACCGGTCTGAAGGCTCCACTCTGCCGGCACGGACTCGGTGTTCCTGTCCCCATATTTCGGTCGGGTCCGGGTCAATACCAGGTGGATGACGCAGTCGGATACAGGAACACTGCGTCGCAATTAAAATCATTTGCCCTCGTCTTTCCTCGATGAAAATTTCGTCAATAAATCAGAAGCAGCATTCGAGGCTTGTGAAGCACGTCGCAAGACATCATTGATATAGTTGAGAGATTCGTGTCCTAGTCTCGAGACGTGCTTTCGAGCTCGAGGAAACGTGCTAAACTGCAGGGCTTACTTCCGGTTCATGGGTCATTTGTCAATTTTTAGCTTATCATCCATCGTAAATTTTGCATACACCTAACGGTATTTAGACTGCTGGATACCTGCCAACGGAACAGAACGTGCTGCGGTGACAGATGCAATTGTCGCTAAATATCACCAACAGCAAGATCATGCTAGGTTTGGGCTCGAAGGAGATAAAAGTAGCTAGCGAACTCATCAATCGGGAGCAATACTCTGAGAAATTCCAAGATGCATTATTGAACATTCACAAGTACCATTCAACTTGAATTATAAAGTATAGTTGGGAGTCTGGTCAATGTTGATAGACCGAGGCAGCTAGCCACGTCTCATTATGATTGATGATGTTCTAAGGAATGTATCGTGATATGCATATACCAAATGGTTGAATTACGCCGGTTCCATGCAATGTCGGGGTGTCCCCATCAAACCCCTCCAATTATTGATGGTGATTATTATGCTTTTCTTGCCGTTAAACATATTGGTTCGTTATCGTCGTTTGATTTACAGACCGCAGGCGTTGAGGCCAACCTGGGTAGCTTGGGCGTCGATGCGGCCGAGCTGAGCGGCCTGGCCGTTGGTAAGGTCGTTCAAGGCGCCGAGGGCGAGGTTGAAGCCGGACCCGGCGTGGTCGATGGCGAGAACATTGATGCTTCTGCCGTTGTAGGTGAGCTGCCAGCAGGTACCGCACTGTTGAGATTCGTTAGCCTTTGATACTCGTTTCTTTTCTTCTTCTACTACTACTACTACTACTTCGTAGATGGGGCAGGATTTTAACTTACGCTAGCAGAGTTCCATCCGGCAATGGCATCAGCGCCGCCAATGTAGGGGAACTTGGCGATCTGGCCCTGGTTTTGCCATCCGTACCTAGTGATGAGGCCGTTAGCGCCGTCGGAGCAGGAGACGGCGTCCAGAGAGCGGGAGCCGTCATCGTAGCCAGTGTCGTAGGAGACAGAGACGGCGGTCGCGGCGGCGACGGAAGAGAGGAGGGTAACGAGGTTGGAGAACTGCATCTTGAATGTGATGGCTGGTTTGGTCTTGTAGGTCTTGTAGATGGAGCTTTGGAAGCTTGTTTTATTGCTTGTAGGTAGTAGTTGGAGGAGCTGATGAAGATGAGAGTGAAGAAAGTCGGATGAGGCGAGCCTTCAGTCTCTTCTTATACAGCCTCGATGTCAGCTCAGCCCAAGAATGATCAGCCTCCTCACCGGGCTCCATCACCAGACCCGAGCCGAAGCGGATCATGTCTCCAACGGCAAACAGAGAGCAACAGGGAAACAGTCACCCATGACGTTGCGGTCTCTCTGGCAATAGGGTCATGTCGTGACATGGCCGGCACAGGACCCTTGGCCGGCTTGGCGGGATGACATACTACATGTCACATCGTATGGGATGACTGCCGGAGGGGGGCAAGCCCCCCCCAGGGTTCCTCCAATTCGTATTGAGCGGCGCAGGAAAGAGGGAAGCAAGGGAAAAAGAGAGCAGAGAAGCACCAATGCACTGCCGATCACAGATCTGGATATTGACGTGGGGAAAGGGCCACTAGAACGAGGCGAGGATTATTCTCGTATTCACTAGCCCCGATTCCCAGCGCCGTTGGGGCTCATGGGGGAAGCAAACACGCGATCCCTCGAATTGGCTGCCGCTACAACGGACCGGCGACGGTGTGTAGTTGACCGGTGCATGCGACATCGCTGTCATCCTGGGCTGTTTTTAGCAATTCAAGACCGCTAAGGGTATTGGGGTTTAGCATTCCCTGGTTCCGTTGTTTTGGCCCGGTTTGCCAGCCTCTTGTTCCCCCAGCCGCTTGTAAAGGGAGGATTCGGGTGATTTCGAAGGAAGTATCCGTATCATAACTCAACAAACGCTTCTTCCAACCAAGGAGTTCTTTTATTGTTTACGCTATTACCGCCTTGCCCATGCCTTCGGCGGCAGCGGAGCTCCCTCGATTCAATATGCAGGACTTGGCTCATTTGTGCGTCGGGCGACTTTCCCGCCAACCGCTGTTGATCTCTTGTTTTTCCCCACACAATGCTGGCGGGACGTAACGTCAGGTGGTCTTTCCCCCCCTCGTGTTGCCTTTGGTTGCCATAAATGGTTTCTTCGCCAACGCATGCGTCCGCTGCCCGCTGCGACCTTACTGCGCTCTTGTCGCACAGAGAGGAAGAAAGACTTGACAAAAATCCCGAACGCGAGTGGCCAGGGCGCGCTTCCTCAAAGGATGAGGCTGGCTTTCTGCGATGCAAACGTCGAGCGTCACGAGCTTACGGGTGTGGCGGACGCCATCCCAAGTTCAGAGCCCCAATAAGCAGTCCTTTCGCCACCACGAGCACATCAGGAGAGGGAGGACCCCGACGCCAATGAGCACCGGCGCAGAAACCAACAAAACCGTAACTCACTCACGATGGCGAAGCAGTAGGCTAGCGTGGCAGCTTGGCGGCTTCAGCCGTCATTCACCTTCCGCTCATTGGCATAGATGCGCTTCACGCTGACCATCCGCGGCGTCGAGCAACGTTACAAGCGCGCAAGCGCGGATCAGCGCGCGCAGTCTCACTCGCCCGCGACGAATGGGCCGATCACTGTGTGTTAGTCGCTGGGCCACCGTCCGCAGGGTGTCCGGTGTATCCGAGCTTCGCCGCCCTTTTCTTGCTAATCTCTTATAATTGACCGTCTTTGAGCTGAGGATAGATCTCGGACATGGCCATAGAGCTTGTGGCATATGCACAGTGGGTGAAGCTCCATACATGGCTCCGCAACTCCATGCTGGAGCTCCCCGATGCGACTGGCAGGCATCCGCAAAGGACAGTGGAGTATGCGGTTGGCTCGGCAAAACACGAGCTCTTGTCCAGATCCCCGCTTCCTTCTGCGAGTTTCCGATGGATCCTCGACGACGGGGGGGGGCGGTGAATGACCGCCACTACGGGAACCTGTCTGGCTCGTGACCCTTTGGGATGAGATCCTTTCGTTGAGGCAGTTCTTCATAAAGAGAGGTGCAGCCATTTCTAACACTGAAGCTTGCCCAGGAAACTCCTATCCAGCACCTGAATCGGCTTTATAAAGCCTAGGAGGCTACCCAAATTCGAATCGCTCGTAAGAAGGCGGCGATACGAAGGATGTGGAGTTATGAGTTGGGTCGATGCCAAGTCAGGGAATAATATAGACTGTAAGGCTGGTGCACCACGGGATGGGAAGCCAAGAGGTCGAGAAGGATGTGGTAGATCGCGCAGAGCCATTCAAGGAATCGACAGTTTCGCGGTCCGCTTAACGTATTGTTATCATCAGACGAGCATCATGACTGACTTTGGAGTCCTTCCCGGTTCGTTCGTGGGGTTTGTAGCACTGTGCATCGCTTTGTCAATCCGAGAGCTCAATGCTTTGGTTACTTAGGTAGCTGGACATTCCATCGGCTTGTGCAGGCCAGCAAAAAGATAAGCAGGCAAGAATTTAGTATCGTGTCATACAGCCTGCCACACAGCCTGACACCGGGCCCAGACATGAGATGTAGTTGAAAAATGCACCTGTCATTGGCAACAAGCACCAAGCAGAGAAAGTAAGGTAAGGTACACGAATGAAGGAGAGGCGGCGTGATAAGATAAGGAAACGCTATCCGTACCTTACCTACAGCGTCCAGCTTTTAAGGTAAGTTCAGGCGCGGTCAGGTTCAATGGAGGGTGGCTGGGCGATCTGATCGGGTTGCGCTGAGAGCTGACCATGCATCCAAGCTGAAGGCACCCAATTGGCCAATGGCGGCTCGGAGGGACACCCCGCAATCAACCCACCAAGAAGCAGCGCCAGGCCGCTAAGACGCTCCGGTCATCGGGCGACGTCCAAATTTTTGAGTCACGAACGACACCATTCAAGCAGCAGTAGGCCCGACTCACTCTCATTTTCACGCTTCTGCATGAGAATTCGCACTCATCTCACGGACAAGCCACCCGCTCAAAGAGACGGAATCACCAATTCGCTCAAAACGCTTCAATTGGGACGACCGTTGATCGCTCTGAAGCATCCCTTCGCCGGACGACCTGAACCCCTCACCTTATCTCGAGTCTGTCCTTAGCTCACAAACACCCCGCCCCCTCCACCCAACTTACACCGCCCTCCCGCCCGCCCGCCCATCATGACCAAGGAGACGTTTGTGATCAAGACGCCCTCATCCTCCGCCAACATCGGCCCCGGATTCGACGTCATCGGCCTCGCCCTCTCCGTCTACCTCGAACTGCACGTCACCGTCGACCGCTCAAAGACCACCTCCTCGGAGCCCCTCAACTGCCGCCTCACCTACGAGGGCCAGGGCGAGGGCTCCTCCGAGATCAGCCTCGACCCTTCCGTCAACCTCATCACCCGCGTCGCCCTCTACGTCCTGAGATGCCACGGCCAGCGCATGTTCCCCGTCGAGACCCATGTGCACATCAAGAACCCCATCCCGCTCGGCCGCGGCCTCGGCAGCTCGGGCTCCGCCGTCGTTGCCGGCGTGATGCTTGGAAAGGAGGTCGGACACTTGGACCACCTCAGTCTGGACAGATTATTCGACTTTTGTTTGATGATTGGTGAGTCCTCCTTGCAAAATGTTGATAAGCTCGAGAGTGCAGTACTCACGAGAAACCAGAGAGACATCCCGACAACGTCGGCGCCTCGTTATACGGCGGCTTCGTCGGCACCTACCTCCGCCCCCTGAAGCCCGAAGACGTTCAGCGCATCGAGATCCCCCTCAGCGAAGTCCTGCCCGCCCCGGCAGGCGGCGTCGACACGGGCGAGACCCCGCCGGAGCCGCCCCACGGAATCGGCCACCACATCAAGTTCCCCTGGGCCAAGGAGATCAAGGCCATCGCCATCATCCCCGACTTCCAGGTCCCCACTCACCTCGCCCGCGAGGTGCTACCACCCCACTACACCCGTCCCGATGTCGTGAGTGGCTCCTGTTCCCCTACTCTCTCTCTCTCATATCTCATCCACAGAGCTTCATGTAATCATCTTCCGGTTCCCAATGCTCGGCTGACACAACCCAATCCCAGACCTTCAACATGCAGAGAATAGCCCTCCTGCCCGTGGCCCTGGGTACCTCGCCCCCGGACCCCGAACTCATCCACCTCGCCATGCAGGACAAGATCCACCAGCCCTACCGCCAGACCCTCATCCCGGGCCTGAGCCAGATCGTCGAGGGCATGTCCCCCAGCACGCAGCCGGGCTTCCTCGGCGTGTGCCTCTCCGGCGCTGGCCCCACCATCTTAGCGCTGGCCACCAGCAATTTTGAGGAGATTGCGAATAAGATTATCAAGATTCTCAAGGAGAACAACGCCGACAAAGATGTCGGCTGCCAGTGGAAGATCCTGGAGCCCGCGGAAGGAACGCAGGTCATTCGATGAGGATGGAAGGGGCTTGGCGGGAGAGGAGGTTATTAAGACACGTGTCAGGCAGGTGCAAGGACTTGCCGAGCATCTAGAGGTCGGGAATTTTATAGTCTCGTTATGATACCCAGAGGACCACTGGGACTCTTGACCCCCTTCTATGAATACCCAGACTCTCTAGTCCACTCGCTTCGTAAAACTACGTCGGTCGACCACGTCGCGACCTTGTCCTGATATTGCCTCAGCCTGTCTTCAAACGCCTCCCCGTTCCAATATTCCCTGCCGTTGACTACCTCCCTCCTAGGCGGACCAATCTGCTCAATAGCGAAGCTGGCCGCCACGGATCCATACGCTGAGGCGAGCACGGCGTCGTCCGTCCTCGCGAAAGCAACTGAAAAGGCGCCGAGAAAGGCATTGCCGGCGCCCGTCGGGTCCACGACGTGTGGCGAGCCGTAGTCGTGAAAAGGGGGCAGCCATATCGGATCGCCGCACCGGGGAATGGTGAGACAGCCCTGGTCGCCGCACCTTATGACCGTGACCCGTGGTCCCCTCCGCACCTCGTGCGACGGAGGGCGTCCCGTTGTCTTCTTGTCGCTGGAGAGGCTGTTGGCGTGGTGCTCGATCAATGCTCTGTTGTAGGGGATTCCCGGGGCTTCGTCAATGCCCTTCATACGCAAGAGCTCGTGGTCGTTTGGTGAGCAAATGTCCGACAGGCTGATTGCTCGCATGTGCTCCTCTTCGCGGTTGTGGATGTTGATGGGTGAGGGCTCCCATGCGATCAGGGGCCGAGTGGTCTTCATCTCACCGCGGAAGGTTGTGAGAGACTGGAAATATCGTTCGAGATCTTCTGGCGTTGCCAGGATGTGGATTACCGACGATTGGAGAAGGGATTGAGGAACCCGGCCTATATCAGGTTGCAGAGGTGTTGTCGTGTATTGAAACGTCTTTTCTTTGGATGAATATCAGCCTGAACACACAGATCGTACAGACGGAGGTAATCAAAACCCACTTCCAAAAGCATCATTCTCATATTCCAAGAGGCCTCTCGTCGATAGCCTGTCCGGCATCTCATCATAGTGAGTCGTGACACCCCATCCCTCAATCTGCCGCCTCACGGCAGTTGGGAAGTCAGACCCTGCGGTGATGAGGCAGCATACAGTCGCGGACTCGTTCTGCGGGACCGCAAGGCGTGCGCCAAGAGTACCTGTCGACGATTAGAAGGCATACTTGGATTCACTAGAAAACTATCCAGGATCGCAATGGCAAAAAATAGCAACAGCTGAAACTTTGGGTTTGGCTGTCCCAGCTTTCACTTACTATAAAACCCAGAGCCGCCGGGGACGTCGCGGAGAACCCTCCCGTCCGGAAAGCGGAGCTCGTCGAGAACAACCATGCCGAGCGAGATAAAGGCCGGCTCCGAGGTGCCCGGCATTTTGGGCGTCATGATTGGCTGTTCCGCTGGAACGCACCGGTGGACGACGAATAGCAAAAAGGATGAGGTTTGTTGAGAGAAACCCCATCTAAGACCTCGCCCGCCCGCAACGCGTGGGATAGGTCAACACGTGGGTGGGGTGATTCGAATTGATTGGATCATGACAAGTCCTTGCCCCCTGGGGGGGAACATGCCAGAGGTCGTCACGACGATGCCATCCCCGGGCCCGGCCCGTCTCTCTTCCACCCGCGGGATGTCGAATTGATGATACCCGCCACGCCTGCCTGCCACTATGTGTCTCAAACGCGATTATTAACGTCTCTGAGCGTATAAGCCACTGCGGCTTTAGAGCCATATCGTTGGCTGCGGCCGCCGTCTGGTGCAGACCATCTCAATCAGAGACAACACTCCCGCGTCCGGTATCCTCGCCGCGGCGCCCCGAAACCGTAGAACTCTCCCTGGCAATCGTCTAAGATGCTAGTGGATGAGGATGGCCTCGGATTCGCGGATTGGGCAGAATGGAATGAGCGGTGAAAGAGGACCTATGAATCTGCCCGCACCTCATTCGCCTCGGTCAGCCTAATGTGGCAAAGGTATTCCGAGTGCCTGAATGCTAATCACGCGTTCCTGATCACTGATCTCGAACAAACTAGGCCCGGCGACAGTGTTTCTTTTTGTGACGCCTATCTGTGCGTACCTATCTCGCCGAGCTCGCATACATACCTACCTTCTCAGACAGCATTGCATTTGCATTTGCATGGAGCATGCACTGACACTCTTACAGGCAAAAAAAGGAGGGCCAGGCAATCAGTATGGCGCCACATGTAAGGTATACCTTTGCCAATCGTGGCCTGGCCGGACGCAGATGAGGCGTATGACAGTCAAGCCACCCACCTTAAGCCCTTTCTCGTAGATTCTCGTAGAGACCTCTCCAGATGGGATTTCTAGTGACGAACTTCAGCGTAGTCCTCCATGAAAGGTACCAGCTAGTCGAAGATGCCGTGCTGAAGCTCCAGTGCGTCTTTCCAGCACACCCAACTTGATTCAGAACTTAGACTTCATACACGCGAACGGCAACGTCGTCGCACGGCCGTCGCCCGACCGAGACGCCATGAGCTTGTAAAATACCGGGCTAGGAATAGCAGAATCGAATCAGAGAACAGACCAGACTTCAAGGCTTCTCCTTGATCGAGGAACCGGGCCAGTGGTTCCTCTGAGAACTGGCTCGCACAGACTTGCTCTCGATTCGTGCTTTTTTTTTCTCCCCTCCGAGCCAGAAAAGAATTGTCCGAACGACCCCCACGGTTATGGGTTGATCTGAAGTTCGGCAATAGTTCACGCTCTCCGACCTCCTTCGCTCTTAATCTGTCGCTGGTGCATGGCGCGGGTATCAGAACGTTCGGAATTCTGCGTCTTCTTTCGGCGCTTCTCCTTGCCATCGTCATGAAGGACCCTCTTGCGTATCGAGTTCTTCATGAGTCAGTTTCTTTGCTGCATCTCTTGATGACTTCATGGGGATATCGCCGAGTTGTTCGGACTCCTAGTTCGAACAGCGAACAACAGATTGAGACGCCGTCTGAGGTGTTAGCATGCCACCCTGCATAAGCTTCTGGGATTAGCAGCGAGCAGTAGAAAGAAAGGCGACAATAACGTCGATGGACAAGGAACGATCGGGAGTGCCGTTTGCTCCGGCTAGCGGCACCCAAGCCAACACGCCCAAAGATGCACGTTTTGCTTACT
Source organism: Colletotrichum orchidophilum (assembly GCF_001831195.1). NCBI lineage: Eukaryota > Fungi > Ascomycota > Sordariomycetes > Glomerellales > Glomerellaceae > Colletotrichum > Colletotrichum orchidophilum. The sequence goes on from NW_019173012.1 coordinate 81,665, forward strand.
CGCAGGACCAAGGGATTCGCACCGTCCAACATACTCGAGTCAAAAAACGATTCCCGTACACAATGTCGCGCATCGCCGTCTGTGACGGTGGATGGACTTTCCGAACGAGGACATGGTGAAGGTTTCCCAACGATCTGGCCATGCGCCGATCGTCCGTCTCTTCTAGCCAATCACGCGGGTGTCAAATCCGTGAGTAATTCGATCAGCGGCAGCGGCACAAACACACCCCCAGGACGGTGGATTCGAACCCCAAGCGGTGAGAGCTATGGAGCTCCCCTGAGCTTACCAGCTCGCCAACGTGCCAACGTACCGTGGTAGCGTGTGGTTCATCCTCCGACCAGCCCGTCAAGCAGGTTATACTTTGATGCATTGTCCCAGGTGATGGACACAGTAATTTCCACCATACACATTGGCAGGTGAATAGATTGGCCTTGGCTCAGTGCGATCACCGGAGGTCAAACTCAAGAGTCAAGACTCAACGTCTCGCCCCGTCTGGCCCTGGGCGACTGGCCAGTGATGTCGAGCGGGAGAACCCCATCCAGGCATGCCCAGCCGACAAGGGCGATCATGGGGTTGCAGGTCCCCCGGCAGCAGGGAGCCACGCTAGCCCCAGCATGTCTTGGTTGGCAGGCAGGGCAGGGCAAAGTCCCTACGCTGCTTTGGGACAATTCCAGGGGGACCTACGGCGAAAGGAGACGACCTTGTGACAATATGGAAAGGCCAAGACGAGACAACAGGAACGGGGGAGAGTTTTGACGGCAAGCCGTTGCTGAAGAGAAAAACAAGAGTAGGTAGCAAAAATGGGGACGAAGAGGAGACGACAGGGTGACGAAGAGCGAAAAGACACCAATGCGCGTCTCGGTCAACAAATCTTCAAGTGGTAGACCAGCCGTGCCTTAGCCCTGAGCGACTCTGACGGTTCGTCCAGCGGGCCCTGAGTACGGTGTAGGAACGGCGAGCGTCAGTGGTGCGTCTGTGTGTGTGAGCTGGGGACTTGTTTGACCGAAGAGACTCTCCGAGACTGGAGACTATAGTGAAGTGAACTGAGGTAAGCGCTTGGCTGCCCTGGTGTGGTGTGGTGGGGCCAGGGACGGGAAGCCGGCGTGCATGTACCGGGGACCCGCAGCTGGCCCAAGCTCCTCAACGTCTCGAAGCTTTGGTTTCCTTCCCTGCCACCCTGCCCTGTCCCCCGGTTCCTTTCCTCTTCCTGCTCGCCTCGAGTTCCCCCAAGCAGAGACCAGCAGGGACCTGGAAACTGTCAAGGCAAAGTCAACCCGCGCTGTCAGTGCAACTGTGCAAATCAAGTGTGTCGTAGCCAAGCTTCTTGTTGCAATCTTGAGTGGGAACCGCCATCGACAAGGACGGCTCAGCGGTGCACAGCCCGAGAGCCAGACAAGCCAGCTCAGCTCAACAAGCATTTCGATGGATCCGTTTCAATGGCTTATCATAGATACGGAGGGCGCCGCGCGATCTGCATAGTTGTATCCGTATTCTCAAGTGAATGCCATGTCCCTGAAAATCATTACAAAATAATCGACAGCAACACCGACTCGTGTGGGGCCGGACACGTAAACCCCAGTGACGTTGGGTTGGTCAGCGATATTCACTGGCGCGTCCTGGTCTCTGGAGACTGTGTCATGCGACGGGGTCCCTCGAGATCTCAGCTCAAGATCCAGTTTCTCTGTCTGCTCCTCCGTATTCCTGATCTGCCATTGTGCCACTCACCCACTGTGACACTCACTCACTGTGACACTGGGACGTTGTGTCCAGGGACCAGCCAGGCTGGAAAGGGTTACGGATGTCTCTATTTTCTGTTGAGGAGAGTGTCTAACAACCCAGCCCGTTCCTTATCGGTATCACCGGAAACCCCCCAAGGGCCATGGGAGCGTTGGAACGTGTCTGTCTAACGTTTGGGTTATCGCTGTTGCCTTCGAGACTGCTTGGTCGTTACTTGATCGGCTCCTCGACCAGAGCCGTTTCCTTCGTCTTCTTCGACTCTCCAGTCCTTGGGAGGGAACCGCTCGTCATCCCCCCTTCCATCATCCTCCACACCACCACACTCACTCATCTTTTCGATCATCTAACGATTGAAACTATGATAATCCGACACGCGAGAGCCAGTTCGCAGTTGACGCTAGTTTAAAGTCGAACAAGCAAGCACAGTGACACACACCACATTTGATAGGTTTCTGGATTGGGGTTGGTGACGGGTTCGCTGGTCTTCGCTCACTCTTCTTCACCCCCTAAAGACAGGAGGACTTCCTGGCGCGCTACGGGCAAATCCAAGCATCAACTCGCTCGTCCAACGTGCTCCTAATATACCTCCCGTCCAGTGCCCGTCTTGGCAGGGTCGCGAAGCTGCTTCATCGCAGTACCCGACCGCCTCAAGAAACCACCGAACCCAGTCCAGAGTCTTCCTCGCCTATACCTGCTCATCTTTGCTCTCTCTGCTAGTGTACCCTTTCTCCATCTCTTTTCTCCATCGCGCTCGTTTCGCTGCCAAGTTTAGATAGGTGCGCCATTATCACATTGAATCTGCAAACAGGAGCCGTTCCATCTCCACAGAGTCGACGGAACTAGATTGGCACGGTTGGAAACTCTGTCCCGCGGGTAGTCAAGTCAGTCCACACACCACCAACGCAGAACCGAACCCAGCCCAGCAGATCCCAGATCCAGAGCGGTGACGGTAACAGTAAAAAAAAGGACCGCCTGGGTGGGCGGGTCGGTTGTCTGGCAGGTTCAAGGTTGGCAGGAAATCCATGCCACACCCGCGCCATTCCCCTCCCGTCGTCAGCTCACGCGCGCCCTCCCCGTCGATCGGGGCGGTCTGGTCTGGTACCAGCCAACAAATAGGACCTGCGGCACCTCTTGCTCGGATTCCTGTTGTTAAATAGTTGCAACAGAGAGTGCCACTATTGCTTCGCGACAAACAGTCACCCAGTCTGACGACGGACATGTCCTACGTGATCTGAACCCGCGCCTCTAGCAACTCTTGAGGTCTCTGGAGTTCATCGGCTCTTTTGGAAAGCTAGAACGAAGCAACTGCATCCGCGGGGGGAAGACTAATTAAGACTCGCCTTATGTGCATGCGTGGTGGCATAATAGCGTGCACATCCATGGGGGCAGAATGCCGACACGTACATGCGTCTCCCCCACTCAACCAACCAAAAATACCCTGACTTGTTCTCCTTGGGGCCCCTGCCAATCTGATTGGATCTTTCCTCAACAATTACCAGGGGGGCATCTCATTCTAACAGTCTCGACACGACAGTATACTCCTACCACAGCACTCTAGCAACTTCCGAACTTACTGAGTCTACTAGTCCGTAGAGTACTAGTGCTATACTGTACTGCGCGGAAAGGTCAAATCAAGAAAGTATGCGGAAGCGGATGCAAAGTGCCTGTTGGCATGGGTACCTCACCCACTCCCGGCAGCCGGCTTGTCCTCCGCCAAAACCATGCAATGCTGCCTCCGCCGTTCACCGGACCTCCGGGTACATCCACCTCCTTTGTACCTCTTACACGGACGACGAGCGCGACCTGTACTTTGACTCCCGATTCCACGTTTCGTACCAGCAATGTACATTTCTCTGCCCAGCACAACTCTTCTTCTCCCTCTTTACCGTTTACTTCGCCTGCCACCGTACACCACCACCGCAACCGCCGTTCTCATCCCATCCCATCCCCGAACCCAGACCTGGGACGCAAGCCATGGCGACGGCAGCCCAGCTTCTCACCTTCTCTCTCTCTCCCCTTCTCAATCTCATCCCACCACTCCATCGCATCTCATCCCATCCTCCTCCATAGCTGTCTAGGCTAATAGCCAACCCCCCCTGGCCCAGTCCCCGTTCCAGCTCCAGTGTTCCAGTTCCAGTTCCAGTTCCGGGGAGGCCAGTGAGGGTGTGTGTCCACGCCCTGTGTGTGGTGGTGTGTGTGAATGCTCGTGTGGTAAGATAGTTAGTGCCCGTGTGTGAGGTGTGAGGTGTGAAGCTCTGTCTCTGATCTCTAATCTCTCTCCCGCCCTTCCCTCCTTCCGTGCGTTTGTATATCTGCCATGCAACTCCCCCTCCCCTCCATCCTCTGTCGTTCGATTCCTTCATCCAACCGTACATCAACTCTGCTATCTCTGCCGTCCGCCCGTACCAACGCCCTACTGCCAAACTCGGCAAGTCTGAACAACATCTCTCACCTCACTCTCACCTCTGAGTCTCCAAGACATTTACCACCAACACCAACATCTCAATCAACTTTAAGCCTGGTCGGCACTTGAACCCCCCCAAATCAACCATCAACTCATCGGAAACTCTAACAACCCCCAAACTGTCACCATGTCGCGCATCACCGCCCCCGTCGCAAAGCTCACCCGCTCCATCAACTCGGCCGCCACGGCGAACCGCTCCAGCGGCCTCCTCGAGTCTCACTACAACGTCAACCACGGCGCCGTCCTTATGCCAAAATACGCAGAGCTCCTCCAGAACCGGAGCCCCCGCGAGCATGATGTACGTTCCGTTCCCCTCCCCCTCTTCCAATGAGAAGAAGCTCTCGTGCCACAAGAAACACCCAAACTAACACGCGCACACACAGTCCGCCCGCACCCTATCAACAACCCACCGCCCAACCCCGCAACCAACTCGGACCTCCCCCTCCGTCCGCCAAATGCAAACCTTCTCCTCCTCGGCGGCGGCGGCATCATCCCCGACCCCAATCTCCTCAATGGACTTCACCATCCTGCCCATCTCCTACGACCCCGTCCCCAAGAACGAATTCGCCGGCATGCGCATGCCCCTCCTCCCAGACTCCTTCACCACAAAACACCAATCGCTGTATGAACAAACAGCAGCCGAGGAGGCCCTCCCCCTCTCGAAGCCCGAAATCTCAATCATTGCCGCGCACCCGGAGAACGTCACCACCGCCGCGGCCCTGACGGAGATCGAGGGCTTCGGCGTCGACGGCGTCGAGCTGAAGTGGGCCCACGACAGTGAGGCCGCCGCCGAGACGGAGGTGCAACAGCCCGGTCTCAGGGATTTGTGGAAGGGCCTCGTCGACAATGTCGTCGGGTCGTCGCAGAAGCCTGCTTTCTAAGCTGCAGGCGAGCTGCAAGCCCATAGAGAAGGGGGGAATGTGTGATGGTGGTGATGAAAACTACCAAGATGAACACCCCCCCCCCCGGGAGGCAACGCTCCTTGCTCCGAGACGATGATTTGCATAGAGGGGCCGATGATTGTTATGATGTGAAACTAAATAGCAAAGCGGATGATATTATTCCAGTCATGTAGTAGGTATGGAGACTTGCTTGGAATGCAGTCGAGATACGGTTTTTCTCTTATCGATGGCTATATGGTTTTAATTGTGATTCAGATGGCGGTAACGCTAAACTTGACACACACTCGTCACAAATGGGTACGAGTGGTATTCGAAAATCAAAGACTAATTGGGATTTTACCTAAGCAAATCCTACCTCAAGACTTCCCTTTTTTGGCGAATGGCATTGTGAAGACATGGTGACACTTTACTATGAAAACTTTTGATTGCCAATTTGGTATCGTCCGGTACCGTACACCTTCGCGGATATGATTCGCGATTCCATAAAATCTGCTTGTAGCTTGGTTCCCGAGAGCATCGAACTCATCGACTCGTCTCGTACATTACACAGGTATCCATCCTGGCGCAATAACATCTCCCTGTCATCTGCCCCTTACATCCTGTGCTCGGTTTCCTTGCACCCACCTCATCATCCAGGTGTGAACCCACCTTGTCCTTCCTCCGGATATCCTCTTCGCATCTACCGCTCTACCGCTTCTTCATGGTCGGTCGAGGCTTGCACTCATCCGCTTGAACTGGGTGCAGCATGACCTTAATAGGGTACGCCTGCGTGTTATGCTGAAAGCCCTTAGCCCAGTCATAGCTAATACCATACGCGAAGATGGATCCGTTCTTGTTGAACGTGGTGGCCGTGATGCTGCCGCCCACATTGGGATAGCCCTTGAGACGGTGCTTGGCGTCCTTGTCCCAGAAGTGGAATGTGCCGTCGGAGCCGGCCGTGCTGAAGGTGCCGTGGACGGGGTGGAAGGAAATATCGTTGACGGCATAGACGTTGGTAACATTGTTCGCGGGAGGGTCTCGGTGGCACTTGAAAGAGAAGTTGGAGCTGTTGTTCACATGTTAGCCGTCTGCTGCGCTACATTTGCAAGTTCCCTGGATTCAAACATACCTAGCATCCTTGTCTTCGACATACTGGATCGCACAACGTCCCTCGATACTGCCAATAGCAAAACCGGCAGCGTCCGCGAAGCAGCTGACGACCCTGGTCTGCCACTTGAGGGGGCTCTGGAGGGTCTTGTAAAACTTTGTCGGGTTCTTGAGGTCCACCACGTTGATGTATCTGTCGGCGGTTCCTATGACAAGAAGATCGTTTCGCACGTCGATCGTGTATACACGTTCCTGGCAGGCCAGCGACGCCGCGGGTGTCGGCGAGCGCATATCCCAGTACTTGACCGTCTTGTCCCAGGAGCCCGACACGGCCATCGGGGTGCCGGACGACTCGAAGAAGCGGACAGACTTCACGGCCTGGTCGTGCTCGCCAATCTTGATCGTCTGCTGGGAGCCCAGGTCGCAGAGCTTGACGGCCTTGTCGGCGCCGCCAGAGAGGACCTTTGTGCCGTCCTTGGTTGGACAAGTTAGTTAAGGTTGTTGGCGTTGGCAGGGTGTGGATCACGTACCTTGGACCAGTCGCAGTTCAGAACGGGTCCATCGTGCTCGTATGCGTGTCGTCCCTCGCTCTGCCCGTTGGGTGCAATCTCGTATATCCTGACCTTCTTATCCCAACTGGAGACTGCCAGGAAGTCGCTGGTCTGGTTTTGAGCGGGAGAGAAGGCAAGATCGGAGATGCTGTCCTCAGGGGGGTTGTTGAGGGCGACGTCCTGCTTGAGATCGCCGACCGTGTTGCTCGACGAGGACGCAGCTGCGCTGCCAAACAGGCCGGACATGGTGTCGGTGTGTCGTCGGTCAAGCTATGCGTGCGCGTACGTGTGAATAGTTGGAAAGATTTCTAGTGTCGTGCAAAAACGAGGAGCGTGGTGTCCCGTAAGTCAAGAGGTCTTCTGGGGTGAACTGGTGGAAACAGAGGCGGGTGGCGACAGCTTCAAATAGCTGCTGAAAAAGCGTCTCCGATTGAAGCTTCCCGACTCCAGTTCAAGTCCAGGCACGAAAGGCAGTCGCGATGCGAAAAGTGATGGCGGTCTCTCATTGGCTGGGAAAGCCACAAGGCTGGGTGCCTGCGTGCCGAGTACCTTGCCTGCGCTTGAGCCACACAGACCAGAAGGTCCCCGCAATAACCACACATACAGCCCCACTTTGCAGCTCCAAAACTTTTTTTTCTGTATAAAAAAGACTCCAAGCTTCGCATCTGCTCTTCCTTCCCTCTTCTTCTCTTCAACCCCCCTCGTCCGACAAATCGCCATCGAAGCTCACAAACGGAGATTTCCTTTCCTTTTGGAAGGGCTTCTCAAGATAGCAGCTTTGGGAGAAAGTCCCCGGACACACGTTACTTCCCTTTCTTCGGAAAGCGAAGTCAAAACGCCGCGGAAACGCGCCGCCATAGAAGCACAGCGGCTGACCTCCAAGACCTGCGTCCGGACATCATGGGCTCTCTCACACCCCGCCCCGTCGCTACATCGTTGGCTTTTCCTCCCTACGAGACCCGAGTTTCACTTTTCAAGACCCTTTGGATGAAGATATGAGTCCGCGCCTGGGAATTGAGACTTGGGAGCCTTGCAGGGCTGGGGAGTCTTTGATGACGGGGTGGCCGTTGGGGAGGGTTCGCTTGCCGGGCGATTTCAAGGGTCCGTCGGAGGGTCTTTCGTCGAGATCGATAGGTATGCGATTGCCCGTCCACACCTCTTCACTGGGGTTGGGCGTGTTACTCGATGGGGCTTATTCTTGGTGCGAGGGGGGTTCAACCCAAACCTGGGAATTTTTTCCCCTTTTCCTTTCTTCTCGTTGGTCCGTAAAGGGGCTAGACATCTACACTCTGGACTTCATGGGAAGTCTCACCCGTCTATGATGCCCTGGATCCAGCGGAAAGTTTGGATACACTACAAGTTCGATGATGATTACCAAATAGAGTCAAGCACTGACGGTGAGAGGCCTTAGGGTCCGCCAATGTGACGACAAAACATGCGTTATGGTATCTGATGAACACTTGGTACTTCTTTTTCTTTTTTGTTCGACTATCAATTTTGAAAAATGAGAGATCCTGTCTCTCCCTGCAGGTCAGGTTATAGAGAGAAGTATATAAAGAATAGAAACAAACGAGAATTTGGTATATCTTTAAGCCCACTCATGAAGTGCCCTGCGCCGAATCTCTTCCACGTTTCAAACATAAAACCATCCCTAGACAAATGGAAAAAAAAACTCCGTGGGAAAATGCAAATCATTCCAGACATGGGTCCCATATATCATTCCGTCCCTCACAGTAGCCCACCGAGAACAACCTTGCTGATATTGGCCACCTCCGTCTTAATGTGCGACCTGCTGCTGTCCTCAAACTCCTTGACGACGCCCTGGACAATAATCTTGCGCACCTTGGCGTCCGCTTTGGCGAAAAGCTCCGCCACGGGTGCCGTCGTCTCCCTCGGCGTGGGCACCAGGCTCAACACCCTCATGTAGACATCGATGAGTACCTCGCACAGCGTCGCAAACGTCTCGTAAAAATCGGGCTCGAACGGTAGTGATGGCGTGAGCAGGTGCGTGTAAACCTCGCCCGGGAGCAGGTCGTTGTCGCTCGACGCAAAGGACATGACGCTCGCGCTCGCGCTGGACGAGCCCCCGATGCCGCCGTAGCTCCCGCCGCTCGCCGACTCCGAGTCGAGAGGGTACCCGATATCGTTGGCGCCGCTGGTGCTGCGCCGCGACTTGCCGCCCTGGCGGCGGAACATGGAGGGCAACCGGGCGCGTGAGAGCGAGCTGGTGGAGGTGCCGCCTTCGCTGTGGAGTTGTTGGAAGGACTCGAACTCTTGGAGGAGGTTGTTGAGGCTGCGGAGGAACTCGATCGGGGTATTTGCGTAGAGGTCGACGATTGTGGGGAGGGAGAGGCCGAGGAGGAGGTAGTTTGTCGCGCGGCGGGCGAGTTTCCGCGATTCAAAGGAGGGCATGCGGGCGAGGTCGGGCTTGTCGAAGAGGATTGTGTTGAACCAGTACACTCGGCCTTCGTGTCTGTTGGGGTATAGTTAGCACGCTGATGACCCACGTAGGAGGGGGGGAAGCACGTACGCCTTGCGTAGGTAGTCCAACGTTGATATCCTCTTGTTCGCAATCTCCTGCATCTGCATGTGCAACACGACAGATTCGCTCGACTGCCACAAGTTGGGGTGCGTCGCGGAGGTGGGCGGGGGTTGTAGGCGGTCACTGGGTGCCAGGCTCGTCGAGCCGGTCTGGGAACGGCTCAGCATCCTGGAGAAGCTGTCGGCGGAGGCGGGGCTCTGGATGTTGTCGGCGTCACGGGTGATCTTTGCGGCGGCGGCGAGGGCGAAGTCGGGGAGTGCGGGCGGGACGTTGCGGTCGGTGACTACGACATTGCCTCCTCCACCGGAGCTGGAGCTGTTGGCGCGGCGCTTGGAGTAGGACTTGTTGGGCGAGCTGAAGGAGGTCTTACGGCCGAACGAGTTCTTGCGGTCCTTGATGAGGACGTTGGGGCCGGAGGATTGTTGCTGTTGGAGGGGTGGCGGAAAGAAGGGGGACGGCTGCGGTGGTGGTTGGGACTGGGACTGTTGCGGTGGTTCGCCTGAGGATGTGCCGGGACGGGATTTTGAGGAGGAAGAGGAGAAGAAGGAGGACGAGAAGAATGGCGCATTGGCAGTCGAAGGAGGTGGTCCGGATCGCTGCATGGTGTCTTGAGTTGGAGGGGGGTGTCTGGAGGCTGAGCCTGGCCTAGGACTGGGAGAGAACGGGCTGGACGGGGACGGGGACGGGGACGGGCGGGATGACGGGGGATGACGGTGTGGTTCGCCCCAGGGAGGTGGAAGAGGAGGAGGAGGGGAGCAGGAAGGGGGCCAGGGGTCAGGTTCAGGATTCCGGCGAAGGAGGGCGGATGAGGGGCCGAATCGATCGGCGAGGTGGTTTCGCGCGTGGTCTGGCCCAGGTTCGAGGTGGGTGTGGTCCCGAGCCGTGTTATGCTGCGGCTGCGGCTGCGGCTGCTGCGTTGCGGTTTGCGTGGGTGGTAAGATGGACGGGTGCGCGTGCAGCTACTTGTTTGCTTTGTTTTGCTGGGCTTTCCTTCGGATACTGATACTTTGCTGAACGAACGCTGCAAGCAAAGGATGGGATTGCCCCCTTGCCTAAGGTAAGGTACCGAGTTGAGTTGCGACTGCTGCTCGCTTGAAATCCTCGTCGACCGGTTGTGAATTGCCCCCTTGCTTGACACTATGACTTGCTTTTGCAGCTATGCTTCGTCTGCCCCGTCTCCTCCGGTTGGTCGATTACAGGCCACGAGACCACTTTTCCTCGCCACAAGTTTGCTGCTAAACTGATGTGGTGGTGGTGTGCTGCTGCAAGGCGGAAATAGGACCGGTTCAACAGAGTCGTGGACAGGTTTCGTTGCTCTCTCTCCCTCTCCAATAGACGGATGGCACACACACACGCAGGAACCGCAGGTTAAGATTAGCTCAAGGGCCCTAGGGGTTGCGGCACTTGACGCAGACTGCGATTCGGACAGATTGGGGCTAGCTGTCAGCCTGCAGGTTGAGTTTAATGAAGACTGGAGACGCGGAGCTTGTTCAAAGTGTAAAGATGGGTTGTTGCGTCGCGGCGGGTTTTGTTTTACCGGTAGAAAGGACTCAAAGGAGTCAGGTTGCTTGACGTAGGACGGGGGCTTGCGACGTTGTGTGATCCAGGTGGACGGGCAGAAGAGGATCGCCAGGGCGGGCTCCCGTCTTTTTCTGTCGTACGGTTCAATTTTATTTGTTTTTGTTTGGTTGCTGCTTCGAAGTGGGAAAGTGGGTGAATGGCCTGGGATGACGGAGTGTTGGAACTTGGACGTGGGTAATTTTCAGCAAGGGAAGGGTCCCAAGGGAAGGGATGTCGTGCGTGTTTTGTCCCATTCTTTTCCCCTCCTCTGTCCTTGCCGGTGTGGGTAAGGTGAGGAGAAGGTTTGTTATGTATCCGTGGTACGGATACAGACGGAGACAGAATAGGGACGACACAAACGACCACCTGACGCAGGGGTTTGAAATGATCCGTGGAAAATGCTGCACCGTCCGTTCGCAGCCGTGGTTACTTTCTTTGTGTAGCCGACGATCTCACGGTCTTGCTTAGTTGGTGGTAGTCAGGACTTGGAAGTTGGCGGTCGGGTGCTTTCTGAGACCCCTTTTGGTGGGGTTCGGAGCTGTAAAGCAAAGGCGATCACAATTCGCAGTCTTTGGGTATACGACGCCTCTACTTTGAATATCTCAAGCGGACAAAATCGAGGACCGTGCAACCCGCGGCAGCGGAAGACGCAGACGTAGCTCCCATGGCTTGCCTCAAGCTTTCACCTCGAGCTTCATGAAAAGAACTAGGCCATGTGGGCGGGGGGATATGCTACGAAGAGGAGCTGGTCAAACCGGACTTTGCTTGATACCCTGTTTGTTGTCGTGTCCGAGTTGCACACCAAAAGCAGAAGCACCTGCAAGCCACCTTTGATTTGCGACACAGATATTCGACAAACGACGACTAGGAAAAATAAAAAGTGTCCAATGGGACGGAACCATGGCCGTGGCCGAACTGGAAATGTTCCAGGGTCAGCTAACCGAACCATTCCTCAGCCATGCTAAGCTTTCCTGTGCAGGCTATTCTCCATTTCTCGGCGCTCCTTCGCTGCCATTTTGGACCACTAAATAAGTCTGATTCCATCGTGAAACTTTCCCCCTCTCCTTGAACCCTCCCCCCTCGAGCACACCACTAACTTCTCCCCATGTTCATTATCCGAGGGTATCACAGCAATAACAACAACATCAACACCATCGACATCGACAGCACCAATGGCCTCAATTGGAATATCAAGCACGACGTGTCGGCCAACCCCTGGCCAAGCAGATCCTCTGCTCCCGAGCGCCCACAGACACACAGGCCGTTGCTTCTAACAACTGAGTCCACCGAGTCCCTTTCCGCGCAGCGTCCAAAGCGCAGACGCAACAACAGGGGACGCAACACAGCACATGCCCTGCCTTGATCCTCCTCCTACAGAACTCGGGAGCCTCTCCCCTCTGTCTCCCCACGCAGACACTGAAACATTCCAGAAGCTCGAGTCCCACGTGGGAACGGACACCCGGCTAGGGCAATACATTCCACCTTTTAATGCCACTACTGCACCACTGCACCAGCAGATAGCCTGAGCCAACGTCGTCGTCAAAGTTCACTGTTACATCCCGAGCCAAATACGTAGTAGGTAGAGGAAGCACTGATCACATCAGGGTTGTTGTCCCGCTTGATGAGACGGCGAAGGATGAGCTCAATGTCGATCAGCCGCTTTCCCGCACCACGCGTCCCGAGATTTCAACAGCGGCGAAGTCGTCGCTTTGGATGAAAGCTTGGGGCTGCTTCCCATACTTGTCTCTACGCCATGACCTGCTTCAGACGGAAAATGGGCGGCGGTTCCTTTGACGCGCAATCGATTCAACTTGTCATGGTCTCTCTTTTTTATTATCCTCCATTACATTACGACTATCAGGCCTGTTTCTTTACCATCTCAGCGTGACAATGATCCCCAAAGCATAATCCTCACGCAGCCATGAGCGTGGCCACCGGAAGAAGCGACGACGAAGCCGTCGTCGCGCAAACGCACCCCTGGCCGGCAATGCTCGTAACCGGCGGACTCGGACACGTCGAATACGGCTCGTGGGCCGCAAACGGCGGCTCCGGCTGCGGCTCCACGACCTCGGCCTTTACAAAGACGGGTATGATCTGGCCCGTCGACAGCCGGAAGGCGCGGTGGTTCAGCGCCTTGAGAAGCTTGCTGATCTCCCCCGAGTGGCTCGTAACGCTGAGCCACGTCTTTTCGTCGGCGCGGAAGATGTCGTCGAGGACATCCTTGGACCGCGCTTCCTGGGCGTCGCTCGTCTCGCTCTCGTTGCGGCGCCAGAGCTGGTCGTATTCTGTGAAGCCCGGCTCGAACTCGAAAAAGGGAAAGGTGGATGCAATGTGCGTCTTGTTGGAGCGCCAGTTGCACGTGTGCACCGTCATGCCCTCGCGGAAGCCCTCCTTGACCAGCGGGACGAAGGGGTGCTCGGCGGGGAGGTCAATGTCGCCAAAGGTGATGTTGGCGGTGACGCCGCAACGCATCAAGGGGCTGGTGTAGTATGACTCGAAGTGGGGCATCTTCTGGGTCGCGTACCGGTCCTTGAAGTAGGCGTTGGCCTTGTAGGCTTCGCTCGCGCCGGCCGGGGTCAGGAGTGCGTCGGCCCAGCGGGCGGTGGCGTTGCCGTCTTGTTCGGCCCAGTAGCACTGCGTAATGCCCGTGTTAGCTACGGAAGCCAAGTGCTTTTGTGATTATTGGACGCATTCTTACGTTCCAGGCAGGGGTGCCGTAGAATGACTCGGCGGCGTTGTGCCAGCCCTCACCGTGGCGGCCCATGAACAGCAACTTGTACTGGACGCTGTCGCTCTTGCGACAGCCAGAGTTCAGGTACTGGACCCAGTGGTCGAAACGCTGCCATTGTGTCTTGACGCCTTTGGGGTCGAAGTGCTTGTCGGTCGGGTACGTCCGGTTGATGAGACCAAAGTTGACCGTCGCCTGTTGCGAGTTAGTCGTGCGAGCTCCGTGCCGAGATCAACTCGGCAGGGTCAGCCGACTCACATAGTCGAAGCCGGTCGGATCAGTGCTGTTGTCGTCCTGCAAGAAGTAGCCGGGAACGGAGGTGTACTTGATGCCCTTGCCCTCGGCCTCTGGCCAGGCGGCGAGGGTAAGAGGCGCCAGAGCGAGGATGGTAGACAGCACGAGGCCCTTCATCTTGGTGGAGGCGATCGTCGAGGGGATGCGCAAGAGGGCTGGAGCTTGGGCTATCTACATCGCAGCGTCGCGTGCCGGGAGGGAGAGAGCTCTAGATAAATACCACCGAAATGGACGACAGCGACGATTCCCCGCTCCAAGACCCCAGCAATTTTTCACAAACCATTGATGCGCCATGCCGGAGCAATTTACCTACTATGTAGATAGAGTGCCGGCGAGGCTCAAATTCGAGATGTTTTCCGAATATTTGGCATCCGGTGGACTGGAGAGTAGCGGTTGCCAAGATGGTGATCCCTGGCGGCGACCAATTGACGAACAACCTGTCGCACGTGGGCACTTTTTGATAGCCAGGTTCCTGGCAGCGGATGAGACCCAACCACGTTTTTTTTATCATCGTTCCTGGATGCTTCTATCAACTATGATAGAAATAAGCATATTTCGTACGGATAGAGTGAGGCTCATTCAGGCGGCATTGCCAGTACTGGACGATGGCTCACCCAGCTCAAGTCGTCTGTTCTTGGTAGAGATGTCATTCCCAGCCATTGCTTGGGCCTGGGGCACACCCCTTGTACAATAGGGTATAGCGTGGCAGTCGCTATCGTTTGAGGTAGTATCAAGCTCGGCAGGAAATGTTCTCATGCAGAAGGAAAGAAGCTACTAGACAGTGAAATGTCAAATGTTGCGGCAGACGCGTCTATCTACCTAAGAGGTTCGTCAGACGCATGTGCCAAACCATCCGTCTGATGTTCTTTTTGTTGGTGCTAGAGGGGTGCAGGGGAGGGAACCGTTGGGACGGGAATGAACGACAGCTGGAGGGCGGGGCAACCCGACGGCTAAACATGTGAAGGTTGGCGGAAGCTTCCAGTGGAGGATTTCACCAGAAAAGGCCCCGTGAGCGCCGTTGCGTGGCCGGTCCGGCCGCTGGAAAAGCTCTGGTGGGTCTCGGCTATCGCAGTGGCGCTGGAACCTCGCCAATCACACGGCGCCGCTACGGGAGCGGGATATCGCGAGCCACCGCTACCTCATGCTGCGCGGTCCTCACCAGACGGCGGCGCCCCTGTTCCACCCAAACCTCATGTGAAATCCGCCAGTCGGTGAAACTTTGTTGACGCAACCCCAAATCGCTGTCACGAGGCAGTTTGCGTCCATTAATCACCTAGTTATCCTTATAGATCCTCGAGGTCCTGGAGAATTACCTAGACATCGGTTCCTCGTCAACTCCCACATCATCTCATAAGGCATCATGGTCAACTCCGATCCTGAACACCCACCCGGCGAGCCAGCCCCTGAGATTCTAGAGGAGCGCATCTGGATCGATGGCTGCTTCGACTTTTTCCACCACGGTAAGCCTTCTCTCACACATGCCAGACAGATCCTAGGACTGACTTTCGCAGGCCATGCTGGAGCGATTGTGCAAGCTCGACAACTGGGCAGTGAACTGTACATTGGCGTCCACTCCGATGAGTCCATCCTCGAGAACAAGGGCCCGACAGTCATGACCCTCCAAGAGCGGTACGTTCTCTCCCAATACCTTCCTTTACTTTACAAAAGCATCGCTGACCCGAGCAAAGTCTGGCCGCTGTCGATGCCTGCCGCTGGGTCACACAATCCGTTGGCCGGGCCCCCTACGTGACGCAGCTCGACTGGATCAGCCACTACGGCTGCAAGTACGTCGTGCACGGCGACGACATCACCTCGGATGCCGACGGCTACGACTGCTACCGCTTCGTCAAGGAGGCCGGCCGCTTCAAGGTCGTCAAGCGCACGCCCAGCATCTCCACCACCGACCTCGTCGGCCGCATGCTCCTCTGCACAAAGACCCACTTCATCAAGTCGCTCGAGAAGCTCCTGGCCGGGAACGAGGTTCAAGGCCAGGGAGCTACGCCCCAGGCCGATAGCAAGGCCGAGGCCAAGGCTCTGACGGAGAGGATGAAGCTCTACGCCACCGATGAGACGGGCAAGAATCCCGGCGTCGAGGTGTGGTTCTGGGCCGCGTCGGGGGAGGCCAAGGCCGAGGCCACGGTCGAGGAGAAGGGCGTCTTCTCGCGGTTCCTGCCGGGCAAGGGCCCGCGGATCGGTCAGCGGGTCGTCTATGTTGATGGCGGCTTTGACCTGTTCTCAAGCGGGCATATAGAGTTCCTCCGCCGGGTGGTCGAGGCCGAGGAGGAGCTCGCGCGCGGGCAGGGGTGGTACAGCGAGCAGGCTGTCAACGAGCGCGTCAGCAAGGGGGGTGATTACCCGCCGGCGTACGTCGTGGCGGGCATCCACTCTGACGAGGAGATTAACCACTGGAAGGGCATCAACTATCCGATCATGAACATTTACGAGCGTGGCCTCTGCGTGCTGCAGTGCAGGGTAAGAAGACGGAATCTTCTTCTGTTGTGTCATGACTCGAGTACACTTTTTGCTAACAGACGGTGGTGTGTAGTACGTCAACGCCGTCGTCTTCGGCGCCCCGTTCGCCCCGACAAAGGCCTACCTCACGTCGCTGCCGTGGGGCACGCCGGACGCCGTGTACCACGGCCCCACGGCCTTCATGCCGCTGACGTACGACCCGTACACGGCGCCCAAGGAGATGGGCATCATGCGGGAGGTGGGCCAGCACGAGTTCGCGGGCGTCAACGCCGGTACCATTGTGCAGCGCATCATGAAGAGCCGCGACATGTATGAGGAGCGGCAGCGCAAGAAGGGCATCAAGGCCGAGGGGGAGTCGGCGGCGCGCGGAAGGGAGATTCTCGAGGAGGAGCAGGCGAGACGGGAGGCGGACAGGGCGCGCCAGTGAGCGGGTTTATGCTTCTCTCTCTCTCTCTCTCATGGATTCTTGGCTATTGGGTGATTGTGGTGTTTTGGCAGCATTATCAACTTGTGAGGTGAGAGCATGTTTAATTTGGATACCTTTGCAACATTCCTTGCGCTGAAGGGCAGAATGGTTTTACAGGTCACGGGCCGAAGAAGGGAACAACCAAACGATACCTAAAGACAGGACGGGAAAACACAGACATTCAAACATTAGCAGACTAAGCACATCGCGTCTGCTAGTTTCCGCGTGTCAAAGCTTGGGATGTCTCTGCTGGGTGTGTGTGAGTGTCTTGGAAGGAAAACCGACGGCGGCGGCGGCGGCCATGCTCGCGTCTTACCATTCTTTCTAGACCGCCTCTCTCTCTGAATGACACACATACTGCGTAAACACATGCGAACCCGAGATTGGCGCCGCGATCTACGTTACCTAAGTCTAACTTACCTAAGATATACCTAGGGTAGAGACAAGACCTAACCTGGGCCAAGCCACGCACAAGTCGTTGAGGTACCCCGCGATTCCACGTCAAGTGTCAAGTGACCAGATTCATGACCGGGCGTCGAGGTGTCCAGGTGTCCAGGTGCGTTGCAGGGCTGAGACGTATGCGTTGTTTCCCCTGCACTTGTCCAAGGGGGCCGTATTCGAGTGTTTTGTATCGGATTAGAAATTGATAGATAATGCAGTTAGCAGCTGCCGGATCTGGGCATCCATCTCGTCATATGTAGGTAAGATGATTCCCATTGACCTCCGAGCTGACGAGGAGAGAGAAAGAAATTGTGTGGGTGTGGAGGGACGCCGTGGAGGAAGATCCGGGCCTCCGGCAAAGAGTGTGCATGCAGGAGGTGCGCATTGGTGGTGCAAGGTGTCAGAGATGTGTATTGTACAGTGCCAGTAGATGCAACACCTACCTGAATGGTTACACTCGGCACCTTTGGGGATCTCGCCTCTTCTAGCCGATGCGATGTTCGAGAAGGAATCTGTTGAAGAGATTTGATGGGGGGGGTTGCGACATACCTTACCCTACCTTTGGCACCTGGCCATTGGGACAGGAAGGAAGAGAGGGAGGTTGCTTTGCTCGGATCTTTCTTGCCCACGTCATCGCCTAGACGCGGCTATCCGCGGGAGGGGTAACATGGGAAACCGAAAAGGGACAAGGAAGGAGATAGCGATAACGCTTGCTCCCAATTCCGCCTTTTGGTTGCCCCGTGCCTGCTCTGGTGTGTGTGTGTGTGTGTGGAGGGGCAACAACTTGTCGCCGTTTGTCACATACTACCTCTGTAGAGAGAGCATCAAGCCAATATCCTAGGTGACGTATTCCTCAACAACCTTGAACTCTCGGCGATGATTGGGCAATGAAATCCTCACTCTGCCATCCGCCCCACCTGCGAATCGCGCGGCCGCGAGCGTAAAACACCAACGACTCATCTTCTCCGGGAAGGCGACGCTATCAATGCCAGACGTGACCTTAATTGACTCGATCTGCCGCGTCCAAACACTGTCTGGGGGGTCAATAGATGTCAACGACGGGGCGAAAAGGGCGAAAAGGGCGAACAGGGCGCGCTTGATTGTTGCGATGTCGGATCTCGCCCATGTTCATCCCCTGACCTGACACCATCCTCGCTGCACCCGGAAGCAGCTTATCGGTAGCTTGGTCCTTCGAGTCATCGATTGCTGCGCCGAGTGAGGTCGAACGAGACACCAAAACAACATCCACACTAAGGTAGCTGAGTTGCAGGTCCGATGCTGCACCACTGTGCTATTACAAACAATGTACATTGGCCATGGTAGTCTCGTGCAACCCACCGTTCGGCTTCGGACCGCGCGCACCAAAGCCGCAATGGGGCACAAGGACGTCGACCGACTGGAGCCGTGCCCGGCCGACGGCTTGTGGTGGGACAAACTGCAGCGCTTTCATCTCGTAATACCGCATTCCCTCGAGGAGTCAAATTACGCAGGTAGATAGTTCCCTGCCTCACCTTGGACCGGCCCTGTTGCTGCTGCTGCTGCTGCTGCTGCTGCATTGCGTTACGGTGTATGAACGGCATGTACCTGACGCGCTTTTGACTAAGGTGAAAAGCCACCCCGACGAATGGGCGGCCGCGGCTTGACCTCTTGTTTCGTCACGGATTTTTTCCCCAATGTCCCTTGCAAGTCGCAACTTGCTACCTGGTCTTCAGACGCCGCTTGTGGCCCATTTCGAGGTGGGATGGCCCCGGCTCTAACGGATAACTGTGGGATCCGAGTTTTCTTTCACGTCTTTTTCTTTTTTGTTTTTTTTCCCTTCCCTTCTTTTTGCCATCCATCCTCAGTCTCGGATTGGGTCTGGCTTATCTCTGAAGAACGATGTGTCTGTGTGGGGACTCGGGAGCAAGACAATCCTTCCTCGATCAAAGGACGGGCTTCGATTCGATCATGGCCGACGCACTGGCAAAGTGCTAGGCAAGAGATGAGATGAGATGTGAGAGAAAAGTCCCATGCCCAAAGTTCAAACCGCTGCCACCGACGCTTCACAATTGCTCACGCGCTGGTGGATCCCGGCCCGGCTCCACTTGACCAAAAAAAAAAAAAAAAAAAAAGAGTAATCGGCCTCGGCATTGGCATCCCACGATGAGCCCTCGACGTTGGACACACCGGCACGACAACGCTCACAATGTGGAAGTACGTACGGATAGTGTGTACACGATCGCGGAAGAGGCAATTCAAGGAGGGGCGTACGGCGTTGCCTCCATCTGGCGACCTTTCCGCATGTGGATCCCCGGGCAAGCGACGGCATACCAAGACAAAAAGCCTTGCAGCATATCGGCCGCCGTGGCTTCCAAGTTCCAGTCTGGCAGTCCACCATCGCCATCCATGGACTAGGGAGAGGGGCATGGATCATTTTCTGAACCGTTGGCGACTGCTGGTCGCTTTTCTTACATGCAGTTGGTCTGGCACCCGACCAACCATATCGAGTACCCAGCAACCACATCAGACGGGCTGGTTTGCTTGCTTGCTCCCTTTTCCCCTTTTCTTTCTACCAGTACCAGGCTATTATGTATGCATCCTTTCACTCTGCGAGGTAGGACGGAGTCTTCCTCCCCTTACTCTTCCCAACCCATCCACATCCATGCTCCATGCACTGCACAGGTCAAATTCTCCATGATGTTCCCTGTTATCTGAAAACGCCCTTTCCAGGTCCGGACCCGCTGCCCCTCTGCATTGGCCCTTGAGTCACCTGCTCCATCTGTCACTAGAACCTTGAACCAAGCCAAGTGTGACAACCCGTCCTACTTAAGCTTCTCCGTCACTCCTCTACAACTTGACCCCGTGGCTTTGTTCTCTTCCTTCCCCATATCAAGCCGACTCTCGTCCTCCTTCTGTCTTTCTTCTTGCATAAACACATATTGCTTGTGTGTTTCCTCGAACCCGTGTTACCTGTCACATTTCCAAGTGACCACAACACCAACGCACGCTGTCTCCCACAAACAATAGACTCACATAGACAATCACAATGGCTCCCGGCACCATCTCCCCCGGCCTCCACCATGGCAACCAGGATATTGATCTGACTTCTTCCGCCATTGAGCACAAGCTCGAGGCCATTCCCAATGGCAAGGCCTCCAACGGCACCAAGCCCGCCTACCAGGAGCTCGACGCTTCCAAGCTCACTTACAGCCGCACCCAGAACCCCCGTGCCGTTCCCGACCATGCCAGCGCCAACGCCGGCTCCGAGACCATCGCCACCGACCACATGGTCGCCGCGACCTGGAAGGCCAGCACTGGCTGGTCCACTCCGGAACTCAAGCCGTACGGCCCCATCTCTCTCATGCCCACCGCCTCCGTCCTGCACTACGCCACCGAATGCTTCGAGGGTCTCAAGGTCTTCCGCGGTTTCGACGGCAAGCTTCGCCTCTTCCGCCCCGACCGCAACTGCGAGCGCATGCTCATGTCCTCCACCCGCATCGCGTTGCCCTCCTTCCCTCCCGCCGAACTCGAGAAGCTCATCATCGCCCTCATGGCCGTCGACGGCCCCAAGTGGCTGCCCCGCGAGCGCCCCGGCTCCTTCCTCTACCTCCGTCCCACCATGATCGGAACCCAACCCCAGCTCGGCGTCCAGGCACCATCCGAGGCCATGCTTTACATCATCTGCACCTACATGCCCGTCATGGACTCTCCCGTCGGCGGCATGAAGCTCCACACGAGTCCCGAGGACATGGTTCGCGCCTGGGTTGGTGGATTCGGCTACGCCAAGGTCGGTGCCAACTACGGTCCGTCTCTGCTGGCTACCGTTGAGGCCCGCAGCCGTGGTTTCGGCCAGATTTTGTGGCTGTACGGACAGGAGCAGTACTGCACCGAGGCCGGCGCCAGCAACTTCTTCGTTGTGTGGAAGAATAAGGAAACCGGCAGGACGGAGATCATCACCGCGCCCCTCGACGACCGGTTGATCCTTGACGGCGTCACCAGACGCAGTGTGTTGCAGCTTGCCCGTGAGCGTCTCGGTGACAGCGTCGACATTGTTGAGCGCAGATACACCATTGACGAGGTCATTGAGGCTCACGAGGAGGGTCGCATTGTCGAGTCCTTTGCCGCCGGCACTGCTGTAAGTTTTAGTCTGTTGTATTTTTTTTTTCCGGCCCAACGGTTGACTAACGCATGTTCAGTTCTTCATCTGCCCCATCTCCCTGATCCACCACCGCGGCAAGGACGTCAACATGGGCATGGGCGGCGAAGGCCAGGGCGGCGAGTACACCCTCCAGATTAAGAAGTGGATGAAGGACATCATGTACGGCGGTGAGCAGCACGAGTGGGGTGTCGTCGTCCAGGAGGAGCAGTAGACGTCTCGGATTAAAAGAAGCAAGAATAACAGAGAGAGGCAAGGAACGAACGGCATTAGCCTTGGTCTGAAAAAGATCAGGGTTCGGGTTATGAGATTCAGTCATGGCGGGGGCGTTGTATGGCATTTTGCGCACCAAAAAAGGCGTTTGCATTGGGGTTCACAGGTACTAAAAATGGTGCATGGTTTGGTATACTTAGATTACTACCTTGGCATCAAAATTCACATTATTTACACAACTATCGCAAGTGAACTCTTGGGGGTTTTTTTTTTTTTTTTTTTTTTTGGGGTTTTAGGGGGGGGCTTTGGAAATAAAAGGGCCTCCTTTTTTTCTTTTTGAAAAACCCCCCCCCCTCCTCGTTTCCGCCACCCCCCCCCTAAAGTTCCTTCTCCTGCCAAGGGTTTTGACTGTTTTCCCAACCTTTTCATTGTCGAATAACCCCCCCCCTTCTGAGTTACGGCATCACTCCTCTGAAGTTTCTAGTCCGTACATAGGTTTGGCAGTTTTTACGACAGCAAAGTTGAAAGGTATTCCCGCGCCGTTTATCTGAGATAAAATGATTACTACCAGTTCATCCTTCAATTTCCTTCCTCGGCATTCAACCTCCCCTGCCGCCGCCGCCGCCGCCGCCCTGCCTATTCCTAAACCCTTCCGACCCCATCTTGTAGTCTGGGGAACCGCGCTTTATGGAGGTCAAGCATGTCGGCGCCGTCGAACAGGTTCACCTCGGTCTCGGCATCGGTGCTGCCGATGGGGTGGTCTTCCTCGCTGTTGAACATAAGAAGGTATTGGCGGGCGCTTTACCGTCTCATTGGTCCGGCAACTACTTTGTTGTTGTTGGCGTCGGCGCAAAAGACCTTTCCCGCTGAGGCGCCACGGGCTGCGAGGAAGGTGAGAGCTGCGTCTTGGAGCTAAGGACGACGTGTTGGCTCTTCATTATTATATTTATCTTGTTCTTTGAAGGATGCGATTTTGTTTAATGGGTAAAATCGTGGTGTAAGGAGTCGTTATTAAATATCTGGAGATGGAGAAAAGCTGATTTTAGAAAAGAGTGACCGAGGTCTTTGAAGAGTATTTGGGAAGGCGAGGAATGATATAGCCAGCTTTGAGGAATATGGAAAGACTAAACTTTTAATCACTGTCTCTTCATATGAAGTGATGTTCACCATCTCGAATGACTGGTATTCAACTATGCTTTAAATATAGTATCGACTTTTAAAGCTGACTTGCCCATCATTGTGGTGGAACCCTTCAAAGTTGAACTAAATCAGTGAAAAGAGCATCTAAAGACGGTGTATCTAGTTGTGGACATCATTCGGGACGTCAGTACTTTTCAAAGACCACCGGCGACTTCAGAAGGGGCCGCGTATCAATAATCAAAACCAACACGACATCGCCATCCCACTTGTTTGAGTCGTGGGGGGCTTTACGACGTTGGGTAGAAGAAACGGGCCAGAAAAGACAATATGCAAAACTGAAATTAGACTCCAGTTGGGAGTTTCAAGGTACACGGGAGTCTCAGTCAATTACCTTGCCGGTGTCACACTGTTCGTCCCATGACTCCGCGTACCGAGGGGATTGACAGGGGATGCCAGCGCGGGTTTACTAAGGTCGTGCCAAGTGATGACCTATGGTACTGGTTTATCGGGTCATTGTCACGACTCGCAACGGAGAAAGATTGTCATCCTTCTGATTCAGCCAAGACAATTGAAAGAGAGTGCCTCTATTCTTGCAGTCTTGATGCTCATCAAAGTAGGTTGTGTGGAATTATATACGCCTATCGCTGACCAATTCTAATTCTTGTGGTCAATTCCATATATACGTGGTCATGAAAATTGAGCTGTATAAGGAGCATTTGAATAGACTTGCCCGGTCTTAGCGTACACTCTTTTTCTACTACTCGACTCTGGCAATATGCGTAGCCATTCATCTTAAAAACGGCGCTCTCTGCGGTACGAAGCATAGCTTGTTTGGCTTGTCTGACGGCGAAAATACGGCATTGATGGCGCTCGGTCTGTCGAAACTGGATGTATTGATCTTCACAGTCTCGTCGCTGCTACTTGCCCTCGGTATTGCGCCGTGGAGTCTGTAACTCTATGGGTGGATCAACACAAAGCAGACGTTGATCCAGGGCGCAGCAGTGGTTCCGAGATCAGCTGTGTTCGGTCCCGTGGCGAGGCTAGCAGGTATCACTGCTGACCGTGAAGGCATCATCGCTGGCTTGGGCCAGTAGATATCACGTTGCAAGAGGACACAGTCAAGCCTACTTTTCTATTAATCCTTGTAGATCAAGATATTTTACTATCACTATAAAAGGTGTGGGCAAGTTTTGGCCCTATCGATAGTTCATTTATGCCGACCGGACGGAGCTTTTAGACTTTAACAGATACAGCTCGACTTGATTCGGTGTGCTATAGAGGTATCTCGGCTTTTAACTCAGGGACCTTGCAGTCCTAGTACTTCGGAAACGAGACTTGAAGAGAGAGTAGAAGTGTGTTGTTTCCATGGCAGGGTTTCTTCGAACTTTTCTTTAAAGCCAGTTGGTATTATTTACTGGGAAACTATGTTCCAACGCCTGCGCTATTACCATCGAAATATGCACAATACATGCCATAGTTTGTTCTCGCGCCAGAACCAAACAAGGTTTTCCCCTCAGATGTAACGCCAACCCAGTTTTCCCCCAAATCCCCAGCGCGTGTTCCTCGCTTGCTTTGTCTGGTGCCAAGACCCGAATACCCCTCATCCACGATTTGCTAGGTCGTAATCGAATCATGTTCGCTGTTAGAATAGCCGGGGTCGAAAGTCGATTGTACCGCAGAGTCCTGCAGAACGTTGCACCCACTCTCTTTTACGGTGCAATTAAGCGGCGGAGAACTGGCGGAAAAGTCGTGGGGAACCACCCCGCATGTTGATCCTTTCCCTGGTGACTTATGGTTATTGGACCAGCAATGGATTTCTCCTGGCTGATCTCTGGGGAACGGCCGATAATTCTGACGAAGCTAAGGTTCATGGTCTGCTGGGTGAGCTGGCGCATCACGAGATGACCGGCGAACCCGGAGGAGCCGCATATGCAAGGTGAAAGGAAGATGATATAAATACTGGTGTTCTAACCGTGAAACTCTCAATAGTTGTGGAAACATCCGATAATCATCCTGTTCCGGCAAACAAGCTCTTCCCAACTTCATTTGTCTTTGGATCTCTTCCCCATACGGGAATAATGGGACACTATTGGTTGAGACGTCTTGCCGTTGCGGCCTCCGCACCAGTTCTTGCTCGTCATGTGTTGGCGCAAAATGGAACAGCCATAGGTAAGAAGATGACAAGCCGACATTCGAATGTGTGAGACTGACACCTCAAAGGCATCGCCGTAGACGGCACGTCTTTTGCCCTAAATGGCGACCATTCCTCCTACCGCTTCCATGTAGATGAGCTGACGGGCGACCTCTTGTCTGACCACTTTGGAGGGTCTGCGACAGAGAGCATGGAAATGCTGCCCCCGCAAATCAATGGCTGGGTTGACATGATCGGCCGGGTTAGACGAGAGTACCCCGACCTTGGACGTGGAGACTTCCGGGTCCCTGCAATACAAATCCACCAGTCTGAAGGGTACACGGTCAGCGATCTCCAGTACCGATCGTACAGAGTAACGGCAGGGAAGCCTGGCTTGCCTGGTCTTCCGGCGACATTTGGGACCGACGATGATGTCTCTACTCTGGTCGTTTCGCTTTACGACAACTACAGCTCCATTGCCGTCGATCTTTCATACTCGATCTTCCCCAAGTATGACGCCATTGTTAGAAGTGTCAACATCACCAACGAAGGCGAGGTTAACATCACCATAGCGAAGGCCGCAAGCCTTAGCGTCGATTTGCCATTTGAAGACCTGGAGATGATCGAGCTGAGAGGAGACTGGGCCAGGGAAGCTATGAGAGTCCGAAGAAAAGTTGGCTATGGTACTCAAGGGTGAGCGAGTTATCAGTGCAAGTGAGATCATGGGGAAACATTCACTGACCTGAGTATAAGCTTTGGGAGCACGACTGGGTACTCATCACATCTCCACAACCCCTTTTTGGCGCTTGTCTCTCCGGAAACTACCGAGTCGCAAGGCGAGGCATGGGGGTTCTCCCTTGTCTATACAGGCTCGTTCTCCGTCGACGTCGAGAAAGGGTCTCAGGGTTTCACTCGTGCCATGCTCGGCTTCAACCCCTACCAACTCTCGTGGCCTCTTGGACCTGGGGAGACTTTGACTACTCCTGAGGTTGTCGCTGTGTACTCGGATGCCGGAGTCGGTGGCGTGTCCCGGAAATTCCATCGTCTCTACCGCAACCATCTCATGAGAGGCCAGTTCGTCAACCAGACTCGTCCAGCACTGCTTAACAGCTGGGAGGGCCTCTACTTTGACTACAACGAGAGCACCGTCTACGACCTGGCCCAGGAAGCGGCTCAACTTGGCGTCAAGCTCTTTGTGCTGGACGACGGATGGTTCGGTCAGGAGTACCCCCGGCTGAACGACACAGCCGGTCTCGGCGACTGGGAAGTTAACCCGCAGCGCTTTCCCGATGGCCTTCCAGCCCTCGTCGATAAAGTCAACAATCTCGAGGTCACGAATACGTCGGATAAGCTCCAATTCGGCCTTTGGTTCGAACCTGAGATGGTCAACCCCAACTCGACTCTTTACCATGAGCACCCTGACTGGGCTCTCCATGCCGGAAACTACCCTCGGACGCTCAGGAGGAACCAGCTTGTGCTCAACGTGGCGCTCCCAGAGGTCCAGGAGTTCATCATTGACTCCGTGTCCAAGATCCTGTCTAGCGCACGCATCTCGTACGTCAAGTGGGACAACAACAGGGGCTTCCACGAGACCCCCGTCCCAGGCATCGGCCACTCGTACATGCTGGGCATTTACCACGTCTTTGAGGTTCTCACCTCTCGATTCCCAAATGTGCTTTGGGAAGGCTGCGCATCCGGAGGTGGTCGCTTCGACCCCGGCGTCCTCCACTACTTCCCTCAAATTTGGACATCTGACAACACCGACGCTCTGGATCGCATCTCCATTCAGTTCGGAACTTCCCTGGCGTACCCGCTCTCTGCCATGGGAGCCCACGTCTCTGCGGTGCCCAACCACCTCACCGGCCGCACAATTCCCATAAAGTTCCGTGCTCACGTCGCCATGATGGGCGGATCCTTTGGACTCGAGCTGAACCCGGCCGTGATCTCCGCCGAAGACAAGACACAGATTCCTCAGCTTCTGGCCCTGGGCGAGGTGGTTAATCCCATTGTAATTGGCGGCGACCTTTGGCGTCTCAGTCTGCCAGAGGAGTCCAACTGGCCGGCCGCCATGGTCATCTCCGAGGAGGGGTCACAGGCTGTGCTATTCTACTTCCAGGTGCGCGCGTTGTACAACCATGCCCTGCCACGGCTTCGGCTTCAAGGCTTGGACCCGGCGGCCAAGTACTCGCTGGATCACAACGGCACCTACTCTGGTGCTACGCTGATGAGTACTGGAGTGCAGTACGCATTTGAGGGTGACTATGACAGCCGTGTTGTGCTCATCTCGAAGATTTGATGGACATACTTAAAGAACAAGTGTACCGCCGTCTTTTCTCGTTGATTAGATTACTTTCAACGAAGGCTTAGTGATGGCGATTAATAATTCTAATTACTCAAATGAATGTGTCTTGGGGTAAATGTACTGATCTTAGTTGAGGTCTCTTATAAGCTTCGAAAGGTAATACGTCGTTGGCCCACTACTATCAGTTATACAGAATGATCCTTGGGATTCGACAACTGACTGCACGATGTTAGCGGTGCTTTGTATGCACGTTGTTTAAGTAATTTGTGGGATGTGGTGATGATTGATACAAGCAGAATGGCAGATACATGAGAATCCGTAACTAGCATGCAGCGCTCAAGTTTCAACTGCCGCGGAACTCGCGCAAGGTACTTACCTACCTTTCATATAGGTAACTGATTGAGGAATTGTCTCATGGATCTTTTCGATATCAACTACCTTCAAGAAGGAGAGGGAAAAGAACTTGATTTGAGGTTGGTAGTTCTCAAAGAAACGATTTCTCTCCTTCACTCAGTTCGCCCGTATTCGCATCAGTTCTGAGTAGCGTCTCCTCGGCCAACACTGGCGTGCTTCCTTCACCAAACAATCTCCACTGTGCGGGAGCCGGGATTCCAAAGTAAACAGCAGAAAGAATATTCCAAGCCCGTAGTGGCTTACCACTGGTGAAAATCCGTCCAAAGAGTTTTCCGAATGTCGGTGCCGCCCCCAGCGGTGCCAACAGACCGTCCATGTATCTTACAAAGTCGACAGTCAAGGCGTGCCTATCCGAGTCAATCATATGCTTCTTCTGCCAAACCCTCAATGCGCGGATGTCCCGCATCATGTCCTCCTCACTCGGCAACTGCACGCTTCCCTTGATGACTGCGGCAATGTATCGGGCCTGCGCCTCGGAGACCGGCGTCACGGGTCCGGCTTGCTCAGTCTGGCCCATGACATACAGGTCTTTCCAAGTGGGCGATACGACTAGCTTGTACAAGTCTACCTGCGGGGCGGGCGCTTCCTTGCTCGCCAGCGCGCCGGGGGGGAGGTATGGCTGGTCGACGATGTGATATCCGGTAGCGAGGATGACGACATCAGCCTCGAGAGAATCGCCATTGGCAAGAATGACGCCGGTCTCGGTGAAGGAGGCGATCGTGGAGCGACGAAGGGAGAAGACGCCGGTCTGCAATTTCTCGATAAAGTCACTTCGCAGCGTGGCGTTTTGTGCCATGATGCTGTGGTCCGGCTGGAGCTCCGGTGGCATCTTGCCAACAGCATGCTCAAGTATCTTCTCAAAGAGCCACTCCTGGACGCTCGTGGGAAGCCATGTCTGGCTGCTTCGGCCTTTGAGACGAAGTTAGCAGGGAAGTCCTACCAGGTACTCAAAAGATTGAAAGAGAAGAACGTACTATCCCATGCCTCCGTCGGTTTCCCCAAGACGAATCGGGGCAGGACCCACGCGCCTCGCCGGTTGACGATCGTGAGTTGTGTTGCTATCGGACCAACTTCACACGCAACGTCGATGGCTGAGGATCCAAGACCGACAACGATGACCTTCTTGCCTTCGTATACACTCGACTTGCGATAGGCATGACTATGTAGCACTTCACCCTTGAAATTTTCTCTTCCTTTATATTCAGGGATGAAGGGCTTGCTGGCGATGCCGGTTCCGCATATGACAGCGTCGAAAGCCAACACTTCCTCTCCGTTGCCGTCCTCCCCGTTTCTTCTCCGAACCCGCACTTCCCAGCCGCCCTCCTTGCGAGACGCGCATCCTACAACCGTCGTCTCGTAGCGGATGTGTTTCTCAAGAGCAAAGTGCGCCGCGTACTCATTCAGGTACCGGAGATGGAGCCTATGGGAGTAATAGATCGGGTACCGCGACGGATCGATCGGGAAATCACTGTAGCCCGTGGTCAGCCGGCTGGAGTTGAGAATGACGCCGGGGTACATGGCGGAACTTGCGTCCGCACCCGGGTCCGGATTGTAGAGCCAGAGTCCTCCGAGCGCGTGAGCACGCTCGAAGCACTGCACTTCCAGGCCCGCCGCGAGGCATTCTTTGACGGCGACGAGACCGCTAGGCCCTGGACGGCTTTAGTTTTTGTCTCATTGAGGAGGGCTCGGTTTGGAGTGGTCTACCTGCGCCGATGATGGCGACGCGCTTGCTGTGCCGTTCCATCCCGGGCGGACAACTGGCACGAACACGAAAATCGTTGGGGAAGCAACGCAAGTCCCGAAAGCTTGGGGCAATCGGTGTATCCAACTTATCTTGTTTCGAGCAAAGGAAGAACTTATGTTCGAAATCATGCCTGATTCCACTTCTTCTTTATATCCCCATTCAGTGCTGACGGGCGTCAAGCTAGCGAATCCTATCCCTGTCTGTGTCAGCGTAAATACAAGTGCATGCCAATCCTAGAGGGGTGGTCAGCAAAGGGATTACCAGCAAAACGTTTGTGGGCTGATAGACCAATTCTCTTGGATCAGCTGTTGTACGCGTGTCGACTATTGTCCCCGTCTCCATCCAAGTCGTCTCACTGAGATGGTCATCAAGACTCCCTAAACGAACTGGATTAATTATCCTTATCATTATACTCCTCCTTATTCTCCTTCTTCCAAGACTAGGCTTAGTCTGCAGAATCCACGAAAACCCTGGGATATATTCGTATTCCGGAAACCACACAAGAGACTAAAATTTCTACGACGCCCGGGATTGTACAATGTATAGATGCTTCGATTGATAAAGTATGTACAAGAATGGAAAAAGATACATGACAGATGCAGGCGCTGTCCTCAAGGCCTCTCCTGTCTCAAGAGTGCACTACAGAAAGCTCAGTTACAGCCTCCATATCGTTGCAGGATGGTAAATCCCTTTCAAGCTTACTGAGCAGACAGGAATCCATTGATATTGGCAGTGATATCAATCAACGGCCACTCCGTTCGATTCCCAGCCAGTGTGCCAGCGACCTTGGCGTCTCCGAAATACTCCGTTGACGCGTAGACGCTGCCGCCAATCTGCACAGTCGTCGTCGTCGAGCCTCCATCAGCCAGGTACGCGTTGGGGACTGTTCCCACGACGGCGGCAGACTCCCACTTGGCGTCGGCCGAGTGCAGGACCACCGTTCCCTTTACATTATCAGAGACGAGAATGACGGTGCCGTTGTACCGGGAAGGGATTGAAACGCCATCGAGCGCAGCGCCGATCGTCTTCGCCGATGTCAGGGGGACGCGGACGGGTGTCGAGGCCTTGGCGTTGGCGGTGTCGAACCTGTAGAGCTGGCCGTCGGAGCTGTCGACGACGAGAAGCGACTTTCCGTCAGGGGACGAGACGAGTCCAGAGAATCCGTGGATGGTGTGGTTGGCGGGCGTCTTGAGGTACCACGCAACGGCCTCGGAGCCGTCCGGGCTGACCCGGATGATGCTGCTGGGGAACGTGCCGAGGGCGTATGTGGTCCCGTCGGGGCCGTGGGCCGTGTCCTGGAATCCACCGTACACGCCGCCCGTGACCTCGGTCAAGTTGCGCTGCCACAGGACATGCTTCTTGGTGAGGTCGTATTTGACGAGGGTGTTGTCGCCCGTGATGTTCTGGCCAGCGGTATCGAAGGCGGCACCGGCGTTGATGACGATGGAGAGGCGGTCGAGAGGGTCGATGCGGACGCCGCTCGAGTGGAATTCGGGGTTGAAGCTCAGGCCTGGGATCTCGATGGTCTTGATCTCGGACGTGGAAGGGTTCCAGGAAGCCACGGTGGCGTTATA
Organism: Colletotrichum orchidophilum; assembly: GCF_001831195.1. Classification (NCBI taxonomy): domain Eukaryota; kingdom Fungi; phylum Ascomycota; class Sordariomycetes; order Glomerellales; family Glomerellaceae; genus Colletotrichum; species Colletotrichum orchidophilum. The sequence goes on from NW_019173012.1 coordinate 112,561, forward strand.
GAGGACACTGTCAGGTATCAGCGCTGGGCTCTTTTCCATTGAAGTATCTCGGTATGATATGAATAGTCAAGGGAAGCTTACCTGAAGTAAGCCACACAGCGCTTCTTGTCGAAGTCTGCGTTCTCAGGATACAGCTGGAACGCATTGATGGTTTGGTTCCCAGTCACCTGGGCGCAGGCCGTGCTACTGTGATGGTGCTTGGTCGGGCAAGCTTGAACGGCTGGCAGGGCCAGGAAAGGCAAAATGTAGGTAAAGAATGCAGACATGATGGTGAAAATTTGATCAACGAAAGTAAGTGGTGGGATGTGATCTCTGAAGCTCATCCTGTCTAGCCCGGGACATCTTGAAGCTTATATGTCAATCTTCAGGTCTACCAACTCTCTCTTTAACGGCTTACAAATTCAGAGGCATTTACGGATATAAAATCCGTAGCACGTCAACGCATGTCAACTTTGTTTCTCGCGATGCTACCATACGATTTGGACCAAAGAGGCCCCGCATCCATGGGTATGCCCCGGATACGGCAGTGTGAGTTGACTCGTGCGCGCGCGCGGCCCGAATGGAGTAGAGCAGAGTGCTTTTTCAGCCCTGCGGACTCAAAGAGCATCCGACGGGAGCTAATTCGTCTTAAGCTCTTCATCATCATCGCTGCAATCTCTGCATTTTCGAGTAGATGTCGCACTGCAACACTACATGCCAAATCCCTACAAGCCTTTAAATTAGTTCCGGTGCAGATATCATCAGGTTACAGAGGTGCTCTTCAAAAGTTTCTGCTAGACAGCCAAGACAGAGCAGGGAATATAACCTGGTCAGCGGGATCAGTACATGAGTCTACTTTATACCTTAAAGGTAGATTAGAATATCCCGTATGTGCCCCCTAAGGTTAATCTTTTCAAAATGTTAACCCTTCTATGAGTCCTTTTCATTAATAAGAGGATGTGTTTAGAGGTATCTGCCTTATCAAATTCATCATCTAAGTAGCCTCAGCAGAAACTTTTGAACGGCAACTCCGTGTAAAAACTTAGATCAATTGAGAGAAAATTTGTCCCCAGAACATGGTTACGATCCCAGCTGCAGGCACCGGGATTGTTCAACGGCACCAGCACACCCTTCTCTCGGGGATCTCCTGAGGGTTTGTCTCTACTGCATAGAGCAATCTCGAGGGATGCTAAACCCCTTACTAGCCTCTTTGGGAGAAAAGATCCAGTTCTCAAGGTGGCCCACAATAAGTAGGTAGTCAAGGGAGATAGGGGGCACAGGACCATCCTAATGCTTCTTTTGGTTGGTTTCATAGATGGCGAAGCAAGCTCGGGTGATGTGATCTGTGCTCAACATCTAGATCCATGGTAACGCAACACTTTCAGGCGTTTTGGTTTCTATGACTAGGCAGAATTTTCTTCTTTGAAGTAGGAATATAAACGGCGGCTCCGGTCAGCGACTGTGGGAATCGGTTCCTGGAGGCCAAGGAGAGCGCGCGGCGTGATAGGCCATGCAGCGTGCACCATCCCATCGTCATCTCAAGTATGTGGCTGTGCCTCGTCACGGAAGTCCCTCGGGGCGCTATTGAGTTAATTTGTATAAAATGCATTGGAAGTATTTTTTTCCGACAGCAAGTAATCGGCCTGTCGCTCCCGGGCCCCGGCGAGTCATGTCCCACTTTTGAATTGGTGACCCGGCCCGAGGATCCACTCAGATTCGGCAGCAGCTCGGCAAGAGGGGCTTAACGGGGCGGGATACAGTGGTCTGCACTCTGCATATTGCCAGTTGGCACCGTATGGAAAGAATCCGTCTTACTGAGGGATTACTTTCTCATTGCAGCATCAGAGGAGCTCCCAAGGGGAACAAAGAGGTGACGGTTGTAAGGTAATGGCCACTAAGAACCCCACCGGGCGTGGTTCGGCAGGCAAGACCATCTTTGGTCTTTATTGAAAAAGACCATCTACTAAGATGCTTCAGCGGTTGATATGGCAACATTAAATCTCTCTGGAACATGGTAATAATCCGCATCTCATGCACGACTATCAATTTCTCTAGACTAGATAGCCGACGGACCTCATCAGCAGTGAGCCACCACCGTTTTCCGCCAGCTCGTGCCGTTCTGCCGGGACCATCTCACCAGCAGCCACAGCAATACGCCCAAATTGGGCGTCACATGACACCGCGTCTGGTAAATTAACACCACATAGCGCCAAGGTAAGTCCCTTTCGCCAAAGTAAACACGACTTTGTGAGAAAGAAAGCAAGCAAACATGCCTGCGGTCCCTCCAGCACCAAGGGGGCAGAGGCCAACTCTTGGACCAGTCACCAAGACAGCCGCCGACTCGGCATCAAGCGCCTCTGACTCTCGAATACGAACGCCAACAGAGGGCTCTGCGCCAATGGACGCTGCCGTTTTATCCCCGACGCGATCGCACCACAGACGTTGCCCCCTTCCCCCCCTTTCCCCCCTTGACTGTACATGTATCTGCTGGCGCAATTTGTCTCTTCTGCCAGAGGCAACCGTGTGGTGATACGACACAGAGATAGCCAAGCAGGCTGTGCATGGCATCTCATGCACCTCTATCTCAGAGAACTCAACTTCTCACTCGTTCGTCCTGTCTGTCTTAGACAGCCACCCCCGCACTTTCTTTTCTCTCCCGTTCGCTTGATCTCTCCTTAGCAGAGGCGATGTCTCTTATCAGCCAAAAAACCTCCCCCAACGAGCGCCGCCATCCCAACGAACCACTCAACTCCCCAAGAAGCTAGACAAGGAGCCTCCATCACAAGCGCCTCCGACCTCAGAAGCCATTGTTTGCTTTCATCTTTGCCCAATTTGAACCAACATCTAAACGAGAGACATGCCAGATCCGTTATACGCAAAGCCGAGACATGCTAATGTCCCCGACATGGCATGACGGGGCCATCACCGGCAAGACCGGGCACAGAATAGGAGATCCGAGGAAGCAAAAGGAAGAAGCGGCAAGGAGCCGATATCTTTTGCGGCGCAATAATTGAGATTGCAGTTGAGTCGAATGTCTCCACAGAGGCGCGCATGCACGCTGCATAATATGTGCATGTACGCACGTACGACTTGGGGCGCCCCTAATGCGCTGATCGACTCACAACTGCTGTGCGACGAGATGCCGCGTAGCCATGAGTGCCATGGTCGCTCCCCTCGCTTTTACCTTATTCCAGCGCTCGGAAGGGCGGCAGAAGCTTGTGCGAGTGGGAAGAGAGGTAAATGTTCTAGAGTAGTACTGCCGCCGTGGCACAGCATCATGTCGAGCAATACAAAAACAAACGGTGAAGCAGAACACTCTGGGTGAACGATGCCGCGTCATATCAACTGCGACGAAAACCAAGACATGAGCTCATGATGTCGTGATAGCCCTCATCAAAACCTGTCGAGGTATGAGGTGCAGCGCAGCGGGTCATGATGCGTGGTGTGGCCAAGTCAGGCAAACCACACGGCAACACGTAGGTAAGCGTAGCTATTCATCAATGGTTACCAAAGGCAAGCGGGAATAGAAGGCAATAAAAAGGTACTGTAATTGTTCATTATCGATTCAATGATTACTGCATGTGTGGTGAATATATGACAGTCCGGAAAGGAAAGAGATTTTGTCCAAAAATGCTCCTGTGCAGAAAAGAGTGGCAAAACAAGCCGTCCATGCAAATCAGATGCTTCCCCGCGCCATGAACCCCCCTTCTAGAATTCCCATTACACCCATTAATTGACCCCTAGGGAACTTGTTTTGTGGTACACTCTGAACAGCTCAATGACCATTCGCTTAAGAGTAGTCGACGTACTCCTGCGGTGTGACGGGCCAAGCATCAACACCATCCTGGATGATGGCGGACATGCCGCCCATCAAGTGGTTCTGAATGTGGCAGTGAAGCAGCCAAGGGCCCGGGTTGGTGACGTGATATCGCACGGCCATCCACGTAGGCTGGCTGATGGCGTTGGGGGTAGCAAAGGCGTCGCGGCGAGGGGGGTCGACCAGGTTCCACAGGGTGCCGTTGGCAGCGACGGCCTCCTCGATGCTGTTCCAGGTGAAGTTGCCGGAGCCGGAGCCGAGCAGGAACATCTTGTTGCCGTGCTTGTGGACGGGATGGGGAGGCTGGGGCGGGCTGCCGGCCTGGAAGACCATGTCGATCCAGGTGCCGTTCTTGGTAGAGATAAGAGTAGGATCGTTTTCATTGGCCCGGACGCTGAAGAGGACCGGGTTCTCATTCTCAAAATCCGTGGGCAGGAGGAAGTTTTCGTTGAGGGCCCAGAAATAGGAACCGCCCGCAGAGCGCATCTCGAACTTGTGCAGGGCGCTTGTGGTCTGGGAGATGGCGATGGGTGGGTAGGGCTTGGCGGCGGCCTGACGGAAGACGCGGACGCTCTTGGATGTCGGCTGGCCGTTGTCAGCGACCCAGGGGGTCGAAGCGACAATGGTGGGTTCAGGCTGGCCCTTCTCACGCCACTGGAGGAGGGCAGTGCCGCTGAGCATCTGGGTGGCGATGACGGACGCGGCGCGGATGGTGAAGTCGCCCTGCTGCTTGTACTTGACGAGAACAGAGTAGCGGTCGCCGTTGGTGACGGGGATGGCCTCGACTTCCTGGGGAGTGACATAGGCACCGTCCATGGCGTAAACCCACATGGAGTGGTTGTCGATGGAGAACAAGGCGGTGTGGAGGTGGTAGGCACCGACCAGGTCGAAGGCAACCCATTTCTCGGTATCGCAGTTGCTCTTCTCAACCTTGAAGGTCTCGAGGCCACCATCGCTAGCTTGGCAGCCGTCGAAGACACCAGGGGGCACCTTGCTCAGGTCTCCCTGGCCACGGGCAATGATGGCAGCGGGAATGCATCTAGATGTTGTTAGCGAGGCTCGTCATCATGATAGCGGCGCGATATGTTGACTTACGCCTTGTCAGTCATGCGGGCGCCGGCGAGGGTGGCCAGAACGTCCTTGCGCTCCTGTGTCAAGAGGGCGTCAATCTGCTCGGGGGTGCGGCAGATGACGCTGCCCTTGCCATTGAAGATGAAGGAATCGTAGCAGGAGAACTGGATGTCGGCAGCCTTGGACAGCTCGTCAACCTCCTCAGAGATCATGTGGCGGTGATCAGCGAGCAGGAGAGGAACGACCTTCTTCTCGGCCTGCTCCATGGCGTGGATAGCAGCGCTGTCGGAGGAGATCAGGCTGAAGGGCTTCTTGTTGGAGGCGGCAGGGAGAATGGTGATGGCGCCGTAGAGACCATCCTCAATGAGGCCCTCGTAGTGGGCGTGGTACCAGTAGGCTCCGTACTGGGTGGCCTTCCACTTGTACTCGAAGCTCTTTCCGGGCTGGATGGGCCTCTGGGTGAGGCCGGGAACACCATCAGACCAGGGGGTGTCCAGCTGCTCAATACCTTCAGGAGAGTCAGTCACTGGTAAACAACTGGATCAATATACATGCGAAGCTTACCGTGGTAGTGAACTGTTGTGGCGTAGGGCAGGTTGTTGTTGACCTTGATGGTAACATCATCTCCCTCGGTGATCTCAATCCTCGGTCCAGTGAACTGGTTGTTCACCAAAACCACCTTCCTGGCGAATCCATCGGGGGAGGCGGTCTCCCAAGTGAGATCCAACGTGAAGCTCTTCGCGTCGGCGATGGCTCCCAGCGCCAATGCCAGGGTAGGAAGAATGTAGCGTAAAACCGACATTGTGACAGCTGTAAGGACGAAAGAAACTAGAATGAGCGAGTGGATAGGATCTAAGGTTGAGATCCAGGAAAGATAATGAGCTGGTGTCCTCTCAAAAGTGGAAAAATCTGGACGGGCGGAGGACGATCATGATATATACGGAACAGACACGGGGAGACACTCGCCTTCCATGTCTAGTCCGCCGCCGGGAGCACAAGCCAAGGGTGATCTGCCGTCTGCCGTGGCGCGGTCCTCTGCACTTGGGGGACGAGGTATCCGAGAAGCTCGAAGTCCAAGGCGGAGGACCAGCAACAGCAACAGCAGCATGTGCAGTGCAGTGCAGTGTGCACAATGCAGCAGCAGCAGAGCGGATGCCAGGTTCTCGCCCGCAGATCCGGCTTGCAATCTCATGGCTCACAGACCAGACCTCAGACCCAATCAAGCCGAGTCATTTGTCGTTCTAGTTGCGGGAGGTGTGTAGCCCGGGTCAAAGCCACGAACATCCATTTGCAATCTTAGCCACGTTGTAATCCATCGTCCCCATGATGCAGCGCGGGTTGGTTTCTAGTCGCTCCTGTCTTTGCTCCCACAATCTCTTTGACTTCCCTGGGCAGGGCTAACGGTGTACCCAGCTGGCCGAAGGGTCCGTGTCTCTTTGCCTGCGCGCCGCGCGACGAGCTAGACCTCGAGAGTGGTGGAACGGAGAGGATCAAGCGGCTGAAAGTGGATGATGTCAGCATATAGAGAATAACAAAAGATGAAATAAAAAGCAACGACAGAGGCAGAAACTATTAGACCGGGGGGCGGGCGCGGACCAAAGGCATTGGGCTCTGCGAGCACCCAGCAATCCCGGCCGGCGATCTTCCCGATCTTCTCGATAGGGTGTCCCGCATTGGTTTGCTATCACCCATAATAACGTCCCGGGGAAGAGTTGAAAGCGCGCCGAGTAACAAAGGCGAGCAAAAAGCATCGGCTACCAAGCAGGGGGTATGAACCCCTCCCCGAGACCAGCCGGTTGTGACTTTGGGGGTTGGCGCAACGCCATGCCGGTTGCAATTTCAGAAAACCCCCCCGGGACTGCAATGGTCAGACAAGTGGCTTGAACCGGCTAGCTGTCGTTGAAATTGACCGGGGGCGCGGACCGTCTTGGTTCCTCTCCCCAACGAGGCAAGGCTGGCAGCACATCTCAGGCACCCTCGACGCCTCTGCCCATCAAAATAGTTCATGCCGAGAACTTAGAAGAAGCTCAATGCGCCACACCATAACGCTCCTCCTGAACCTCAGGAACACCCGACACCCTCCAGCTCACTTCCAGCCCTTTCCCAACGTCCATGCACAATGCACAACTCAAGCATCGGTGTTCCGCCTTCTCTATTTACGGCTACCCGTTTAATGGGGGAGGGGGTTAACACCTTGAAGCTCTCCACTGCTTCCCTTCTGGCGTAGGCCCTCAGAGTGTGCTGCCAAATCCGCATCCCCTCTGTCACTTGCCATCGATCCGGCCAGAGGACGCCAGAGGACGCCAGAGGGCTATCCGCAGCCACAAGATGACTCGTCGGATAATCACCGCAAGTCAGGCTCACATGCCTGGTGCTGTGCAAATGAAGCAGGGGTTCAGAGCCGTTCATACGGCGCGGCGTGGTGGCGAGCGTGAGAAGAAGAAGCGTCCGTAGACGCGCCTCTGTGTCACCAAGAACGCACCACACAAACAGTCACACCTTGAACTTCAGACAGCAGGATCTTGACCACAGGCGTCCTAGTCGCCACCCATTTTTATTTTTATTTTATCTTGATTTGTTTTTTTTTTTTGCTTCGTGGTTGCGTTAGGCATGGCCTGATGTTCCAACAACCAGGAAACTTCCGCTGGCTTCTCCAGATTGCTGGGAACCGAGACCTGGACCTGGGACTTGGACGGGCAAACGCGTCGCCACATGCCCAGACCTCTCCGAAGCAGCTTGCGCATCTTCTCTCGTCTTTCGCCTTTGTAGTGGGGGAGATGCATGGGACGGAAGGACAATGCCGTGCCTTTCCACCGCGCAGAGAGTGCCTGGTACATGATGCGGTCGCCTCAAGGGAAACTCCGGACGATGTTGTCACGGCCTCCCCCTCTCTTATCGGATATGCCCCCTTCGGCGAGGCACATGAACCTGGTAACACCGGCAGTGTGGATCGTTGAGACCAGCGGCCAGGGTCCATCTGAACCAAAGAGCCCCGAAACAACGTGGGATGTCTCTCTCAATGACGCGTTCTCTTCACACAAATGATGGGATCGCAAATGGCCCCGTATTCTCTCCATCTTCTCCGGGCAACAATAGAGGATGCCAGCTGCCTCACCTCACTTGAGGTCGTGAAGATGGTCACCACCACGATAATGCATTCGGAAGATGTAGCGGTAGCACTGAAGATGAAGGGAAAAGAACCGACTGTGAACGGCCCTGTCTACCCACTCCGCAACAACCCATGCCCAGGGTCCACATCGGACGTCAAGCTTGACAGGACCACGAAGCCGTCCGCTGAGTTCGGGTTCGACCAGCACCAGCTTCTGCGGACAATAAACCTTCCCCATCTTGTGGGTCTGCCGGGCAGAGATCCGTGTCCTGGTTTGGATGAAGGCCCCTCCCAGAATGGCATCGGGTCTCCCAGCTCCACCATTTTAAGGAAGAAGCTAATAACAGTTCTTTAGCACCGAAACAAGCCAAGACGCTGCTTGTTACTCGTTTTATAAATCAGATTTCAACCGTCAGGACACACAGATCTATACCGAATTACGGGATATGGCGCACAAAGCCGGGTTGCTTCCAGTTTGAGCTGTCGGAGTCCGGGGCAAGCCTCGGGTGCCGGCTATAGAAGAAGCTTCTATTCACATCCAGCTGAGCTCTAAGAACAGGTTGCTGGTAGGCAAACTTCCACGAGACAAATTTTTCGCAGCAGGTCTAGATCGACCGAGAACGTCGGCGTTGAATGGCGTCGGTTCGGCGGTGCCCGTGCATCCAGGGGAAGGCGAGACCCTCGAAGGGAAGAGTAAGCATCTGCTGCCAGGGCCTTGATCCTCTCTACTCTTCTGATGATATCCATGGTGGACCTCATTTTCATCGCACCGTTAATCAGATATGTCTGAAGAACCCTCGGGGCAGCGGCAGGCTATTGAGTCAAGGCAACCTCCAAGGCCTCCCAGCCGAGCCGAGAGTCTCCCTGCCACCGAATGCCGAGATATCCACAGGGTTGGAGCAAAATCTGGAGGCAGGACTGCGCGGTATTCTTCGATGGCTCTTTTCAGAGAGCAGAAGTAAGACTCTACGAGCGGATTGGCGATGGGGTAACCTTGGCCGAGTGGCCGCCCGCCGAGGGTTGCAGGCTGGAGAGTGGGAGGAGGGGCTGCGAAGGTAAAGGCGCACCGACGAAGTTCGAGTCCCCCTCAACTGTTAGGGTGTTCGAGGTTTTTTTTTAGCTCGACTGCAAGCTTAGTGTCGGCGAAAATCCCAGGAAAAATCGAGTTCCTGCATGGCCATACGCAGAAGCAGACGACGGTCTCGGAATTCAGCAATAACCCGTGGATGCATGTGGTGAACAGGACATCTGGGACGCGAACACGTCCATAGAATGCCAATGGTCGTCTTGGTCCAACTTCATTCTTGGCCCGAAGCTGGATGCTCCTTCATGGGTATTTTCGAAAGCCAAGACTGATGGTGCATGACTCTCGGGGCTCGCAGTCCGCTGGTACAGCCAAGATGCCGAGAGGACCGGTGTGCTATATCGATCCAATGCGTGGCCGTTTCAGCTACCGGTCGATAATTCGTAAGCCGAATGGGCTATCTGGTATCCCGACTCCAGTGATTCTCGCGGCCGTTGGCGTCTCTCTGCCGTCAAACTTTTGATATGCCAGACTCTTACCAGGCTTTTCTCGCTGTCGTTGGAGGACGTGCTTGGTGAACAACTGCCCGTCGCAGAGATCAAAACAGAAGAGGCTGTCCCCAGTACATGAGGAAACTTCTAATTCCATTGCCATTTCATGAATATTCTGTCAACAATCAAACTATCAACATCTCCTCCGTGGCTCCGAGGTTTGCAGCATGAGGACCATCGTTATGATGTCCCCTATCAATCGACTCGAGGTATCGCAGTGAGACAGGCATCAAGCAAAGCGTCCAAGGCTCTAACACGGATTCATCAACTGTGGCTCAGCCAACAAAACGAACAAGACTGCAACGACACATCCAGTCTCTCGATCTCTTCGATCGGACAAGTTCAACCGTTGAGGATACCAACCTCCAACCTTCAAACTCAAGTAGATAACACTGCCGATCCAATCCACAATAGGCTTGACTTTCTCCTCCTGAGCGAGGTTTTGGATGAATAAGACGTTGGTTCACGGCATGAAATACCCGCTCGCTGAGCCGTGCGAGCCGTCGAGGAGTTTGGCACAGCACTTGCACTACGTGTAGCGCTCGCATGACGTTAGGATTCGAAGGAATGAGGTTGGTTCATGTCGCCACGGATGTGTAGAGAGGCGTCGATCTCGGTGCTGTTACATAAGTTGTCGTTGTCAAGGACTGGGAAGGTGAGCAGGTCATCTGCAGTGTCATCATGACTCCCGACCACCTGGTGGCGAAGAGTCTCGTCTGCCTGCCTGCCTCTTGCAGTACGCATCTGAAGGACGTGATGCTCCTGCAGCCTGTACGCTTCATCGCATCGTCAAGGGGAGCTTTGACTTCCCTGGGCAAACCTTGGACACAGACGACTAGCCACACCTACCCAGCCACTAGGATGTGGCTGTGGGGGTCTGAGGTCGTTCAACTCTGGATGCGGGGGCATGCCGAATGAACTTCACCAATACATGCATGTACATTCAGGGTTATATTAGACAAATCACAACAGCGAGCCTTTCATGGAGGAAGATTTTTTTCGCAGATGGTAAGTATATTTTTTTTCTCCTCAACGGAAGGCATCATCCTTTCATGTACTCATGCTCATCTCTCTACATACAGAAGTCCCAAGTGTACTCAGAAGTTTAAGTTCAGCTCAGATTGCTGCTACCGACGGTCACGATGATTGCCTGCTTAAGCGCGGACCAGGGTGAGGCCGTAGGTAGACAGAATCTCATTGACCGGCTGGAAGTAGGTGGTACCGCCGCGAGAGCAGTCGCCGGAGCCTCCTGAGGTGACACCTTGGGCCTGGGCGCCAGAGTAGAAGGAACCGCCAGAGTCACCGGGCTCGGCGCAGACACTGGTGCGGGTGAGGCCGGTGACACGTCCCTCGGAGTAGTTGACGGTAGCACCGAGGGCGCCGACGGTGCCGCAGTAGACACCGGTGGTGGAGCCGGAGCGGCAGATGGAGGCACCGACAGCGGAGGCGGTGGAGCCGGAGACGGGGAGGTTGCCACGGCCGTATCCGTCAATGTAGCCACGGAGGGTGGTTCCGGAGACGGTGCGGACGTAGGACATGTCGGCGGAGCCGGGGAAGACGGAGCCGGAAAAGGTTCCGAGAGAGGCACCAGAGCTGGTGGTGACGCTGTCGCCGGAGCTACCGCAGTGACCGGCGGAGACGAAACCAGTGGTGACGGAGAAACCGATGGAGCACCGAGCGGAGCGGTTGATGAGGTAGGCGTCACCGCCGAGGACGGTAGCGAAGGTGGTGGGCAACGACTCGACGGTGCGGACCTCGAACTCACCGGCGGCGAGGCCGACCTGGGTGGCGAGGGACTCGGCCTGAGCGGTGCTGCCGGCGAGGGACTCGATGACGAGCTTGTTGGCGGCAACGTCGACGTAGTACGAGGCGATACCGGAGGCGGCGGAGGTCTCGTCACGGGCGGCGGCGGGGGCCTCGATATCCAGGTTGTCGAGAGCGGCCTTTGCCTCCTCGAGCTTGGAGAGGGGGTTGGGCAGGATGACAGGGGCGGCGCCGGCGTTAGTCACCTCGGTGGCCAGGGCCTCGTCAGTGACACCGACGTTGAGGGTGGTGCCGTCCTCAGAGATCCAGGCACCGGCGAAGGAGGCACCGGCGGAGTTGCGGAGCTGCTCAATGACGTCGGTGGAGCGGTGCTCAAAGGCGACACGCTTGGTGGCCGCCTCGGCATCCAGACCGAAGTCGCGCTTCATGGCGGCCAGGATCTTGGGGTGGAGGCTGGTCGCGGCCTGGGTGGGAGCACCGTAGGCGATGGGCAGGACCATTGCGAGGAAACCGAGGAACTTGGTGAGCTCCATGTTTGGCGTTCTGAGGAGGAAGACAACAGATGGATACTAAGTGAGACGAGTCCAGGAGGCTGCTGAAGTGTCAGATGACTCTAGAGTGCTGATCAAAAAAGCTTCTAGACTGGATGAGAAGATGCAAACTTATATACTCGTCTTAGCTCTAGGATCGTGACGAGCATCAGTCTTGTATTGCTATTCAAAAACAATAGTCCTACATCGCCCCAGCTATTGCCGAACTCCTCCTTCCCAATCCGCCTCGAATCCGGCCTGTGATGTTATCGTAGGTTTCCTTGACTTCAGCTGGGCCTTCCTCAAAAGGCACATCAGAAGACGACGGCCCCGCGATGGTACCGCAGGCTTCCACGAGATCAGCGGAACTTCCTCACTAGGCACTTCAGACGACATACGCGCTGCCATGTCACGGCAGGTTTCCATGGTATCAACAGGGCCTTCCTCAAGAGGCACCTGAAAAGATATCAGCCCTGCCATGTCACTGCAGGTTTCCGTTATATCACAAGGGCTTTCTCCGCCTTCCTCAAAAGGCACTTCGGAAGACAGCTACCCCGCGATGTGCCAGTACTGTTAGCCGGGTCAGTCCTTCAAGGTGCCTCTGGAGACGATCGACTACCTTGCGATGCAATGGTATACATATAGCTAAATAGGAAGGAGTACAAGATAGGATCAGGTTGGGGAGTTGTTGGCCTGTTTGTCATTTCATCGATGAAGTGAAGGATCACTTGGCCGCAGCACTGGGTCAACAAATCACGCCTTTCGCACTTGTTTTAGTTCCGCATTATGCTTAAATCAGGTGCAGATCATCGGCTTCGGAGCGGCTGTATCTTCAGATTCGGAAGGCCAACGGCAACATGGTGGCCCGCGTCGGAGATGCACAACGCCGGACGGCGAAGCGACTTAAGTTATTTGCTATGGGGCACCTCGGTCGGCCCTCTTTTCGGGAAGGTAGCATGATTGATGACAGACCGGAGCGTATTAGGAAGGCCAGAGGGCCGGAGGTAGGCCGTATAAACTTCAAGGTGCGAGTACGAGTCCCCATGCAAGGAAGCGAGGAAACGACTTGTGTTGAATAGTTGAAAATCTGGTGTCTTGGCACTCTATTTAATGTCTTGGCACTAGTTTTCTCCACCTCTAGGAGGTTGGCCGGCACATCCGACCTACCTATTCAACCGCTGCAACCCTACTATCTCTTGGCGTCTTACGGACAGCTCGCTTGATGGGAAGGATGCTCTTCTGGCTAGGCGACTACCTGGATGGATCAGAGCCTTGCAGAGTTAAATGAAGTCAACTTTTGAGTGGGCGGTTGCAAAGATATGGTCTCTGGTGTTGCTTAGTAAGAGCACCTACACCCGGCATTTGCCCAACTTCACAGACGGCCCGTCCCGGACAATAAGCGATGGAATCCTCCGAAGGCACAGCAGAAGAGGGAATCTTTTGAAGCGCATAACAACTCAAAATAAATGTAATGTCTGATGACACTATTCAAAGTCGTTTCTCTTCAAGTGAGAGTCTTTGCAACGATCCACCAAAGTTACAAATTGTGCTATTGAGGGCTGCGGGGGCAGTCCGAGAGACAGACGGCTTTTGTCACGTCCGGCCTTGCAGGATCCTGCACGGACCTTGCATAAGGAAGTGGGATGTTGCTTTGCGGATATATAGATGAATAGGGAAGCTGAGTGTTATTTCAAAAGTGGGCAAATTTCAACTCTTGGCATTTCCCTTTGTTAACGTATTGGCATTGGAGGTCTCGTCTTCTACTTTGCGATGCCAGCATGGTACATATTACCTAATAAGTAACACCTCGCAACACATGTCTGAAAATACAGCATGCATTATTCAGATCCATGAATTGCCTTGCTCAAATACTTTTGCTTCAAAAGTAAGCATACATCAACTAGGTATACAGCTCTCAATGATCAGGAAGTTTAATCTCATGCTACTAGAAGTGTTTACTCTTGAGCTCAATCGCTTACTGCCACACGAATTTCCATTGTTAGTCTGCAAGAGTCGATCTGTAATGGTGAGCGACAGACATGATTCCTGACTGCTCCCAAGGCTTCGTTGGGGAATTCCTCGAGTCCTCGACTCCAGCTTTTAGAAGAGCAATACCCAATTGACTGACGGGAGTAATCCAATATGCGCAAATGCCGTCATCATCTCCGATAAACCTCATCCTCTCAGGCGTCATAGGTATTGCTGCACGCCGAATCAGGCCCCCTCACGTGGCTGGATTTTGGCGGCGAACACCAGCCAGAGAAAGGCACTCAGTTCGAAATTCTGGAATGTTCAAGAGATTGCCGGGGAATATCGACGGTGTCACGGATGTTGGATGAGTTTCTATTTCTGGGCGACGCTCGGAGCAGAGCCAAGAGCGCCTCGTCTCCATCTCCCATCTTGGCGATACTCAATCGAGCATGGACTTTGGGGAAATGGAGGCGTGGCGAGGCGTCGCTCGAGGTGGGCGCAAGGGAAATTGAAAGTCTCTAGGAGTTTCAGGGCGACAAACGGCGCCGAGTTGCCCCTGGCCGGCGCGTCTGGGCAGGTCTACAGTAGTGGGCACGTGCGTGTGTGGAATTGTTCCAGACTCTTACATGTACCCTCTAGCGACAGAACTCTCCTCAGACGATGGATGACTCTGAGCTGGTACTAAACGAAATGCACCAGAGTTTCTGTGTGTGTGTGTGTGTGTGTGTGTATTTCTCAGAGACGAGTGAAGAACGAAGCTATCCTTTCTTGTGGCAAATGACTGGTGTCAGAGTTCAGATGACACTGAGCCCCCGTCAGCCACTTTGTGGCTAAGGCTGGGCAGGCTTGCCTCAGAAGTCAAACTGGTTCTGTGGCACAACACCCTGCTTCTGTATATGAAATATGAGATATGACCACATCAATCGGTATGGTTTATCAAGGTTCTATTTTAAATTCTTTCAGTCTGATTCATTCTAGTAGGGGGGATCAGATGTCACAACATTGGGTGAACCTCAACGATAGGTGAATCTAGCGGTCATCAACATAAAGAACATCAAAGAGTGACGAAGAAACGATGACATATAAGCAATGGTACTTGCAGATTTCTCACGCATTTCAATTACTATCTCTTTTGTAACTGCCCTGCGTTTTCAATTGTCTTGTGCCTGCCTGCTCTACCGAACAAGTATGAAAAAGACGAGAAGGAAGGCAAGTGTGTTTCCTAGATTAAGAAGAACCGTAATGAGATGGACAATCGTAATCTCACATATGAAACTGCGGAAAGGTTTTCATGTGAGTCCCCAAAGTCCATAATCTTCTGAGATTTATTCAGAATACGTATGATATCTATGGCCGCATTAAAGTTGCAAACTTGTAGAGGCTGTGGAAGCAGTCGACTTTTTTAGAACCTGGGAAACTACTTAAAGTCAAAGGTCTGGTGAAGCTTCTAGGCAAGTCTTTTTCCCAAGTAAGTTGGTAGGGCGCAGCATGTCGCTGGGTACATATAGATATATATATATATATATAGACTACTTTATAGAACATCATCTACAACTCAATGCTGATAGAACACTGTCAATCACACCTCATTTCTAAAACTTCAATCGGTCTCATCAAATAGCTTTCCTCGGATGCACAGTAATTTGAATAGTAATACCTCGTATCAAATCTTCAACGCGTCCAAACAAGACGGCACAATGTCAGGCCAGTTGGGGCAGTCGCCAAGTTCTGAACAAGACCAGGTCATGGCGAGCTCGTATCGCGCATACCCAAGGTCGTCCACGCCCTGGCATCCCTCAAAATCCGATCAAGAACTTTGGATAAAACAGTCCTGGGCAGGACCCATTCTGGAAAGGGATATCAAGATTCAAAATCTTCAAGCGGCATGTTGAATACTCTCCTCTTCTGGGAAATCCCACTGACTGACCACAACCAAAGGAATTGGACGCCTGCATGGAGCGGTCCCAGAAATCTGTCCGACTCAAGGAGAAGGAGATGATGATTCTTTCTAGAGAGAACGAACGTCTCAGCAAAGAATTGCATGCTGCGAAAGAAGCCATTGAAGTCTTCAAGATGCAACGCCAGAACACGCTCATGTGCATTGAAGTTGCGCAACAAGAGCTAAGCGATACCACGTACGATCGCATCAAGTCTAAGTTGAGGCAGGTGGTACTAGGCCTATATCATCGTTCGTAATATTATTACGATGACGACGTTTGGTACAGAGATAGGGCCGGAAACTAGATGTTAGTTACGACTTGATATTTTTGAAAGGAGACGATGAACCATGGCTCAGTAAAGGGATTTAATGACCCAGTAAAGCCTTAAGAATTACTCATGGCTTTGAAAGTGACAAGATTTAGTTTCCAGAAGTTGGAATTTGCAGTTCGGACACCTTGTGGTACCAAGGTTACGGGCCCCCCGATGATGCCTATTCAGGCTTCGATCATTACCGGCCTGACACATACCTCCAGATATGAATTGAAATACCTATTGATCATCATCGAAACGCTCTGTGGTTTTTTGATTCTCAAAAAATAAATCTTTGCGGCCGTCAGGGATTTCAGCAAGACGTGTGGGCTAGTAGAATCTCCATCGACACACTCGACAATGGAAAATAATGTGAATGACATGAAACTGCCTGATGATTACCAAGAGATAGAATTTGGTCAATGCCGCAAAATATACAACTGGTTTGGTTTTGATCATGCCATCAAAGTCGCCAGGAAGCCCTACCAAGATTCCTTGTGGACAGGCTTCCAAGCTCCCCTCCGAGTCTACGACGCCCTCGGGAAAACAACCTCGCCTCAGATACCCCAAGACTGCTCCCCAAGGTAAGCATAACTGCCTGATCCCTAAATTCTTCCCTTACGCTCCAAAGCAGTCTTCGTGGTGGGATATCAACGAGCACATCTCCGCCAACGAGACCCACGAGTCCTTCGACATCCCCTCCGGGGCGATCATAACCGAACGCATCCCCACACTCCCAGAAACACTACGGGTCCTCCTCATCGACACCTTCTTCCCCTAAAACACGCGCGAGACAACAAGAGACGTCTCGAGAAACAAGGATGCCGTGGCCCGGATCTACCTCGGACGACGACGAGCCTCCAACACGCCGCCGCCTCGGAAATTCTCGCTGCGGAACTACAACCTCTCGCTGGATCAGATGCTCGAATTGGGAATGCCGGTAGAGGACTACGCCGAGTAGATGGCCAGGACCCTCGCGCCCATCCACTAGGACTATAACATCGACGGCTACGACTTCGAGTTCGCCCTCGGCGGCATCAGGCAGATGGTTAAGTACATCCAGCACGCGGGAGACACAGCCTGCGACCCACGCTGGAGGAGCTGAGCAACATGAACCCCGCCACTGACATTGACGGGATGCTCTCGGCGCGCGAATCGCCGAAATGTTCTCTTCAGATGTGGCTTCTTGACTTCAACCTCTGCGACATGTAAGAGGCGAGGCAATCTTCAGACGACCTGGTGGACTCCCTCATCACGGGTTTTTCCAAGAATGGCCCGTACCACCCGCTCCCGCTGGTTGAAGACGACGAGAATGCCGAGCGGCTGTGGTCCGTCTTCAGCGCCGCCTACGTTGAAGAGGCGGGCTAGGATCCTGGCTACCAGCTTCAACAGACGGCGGGAACTCCTCCCGCAAAAGTTCATCGTCGCTTGCATCGAGCGGGAGAGGAGCAGCCTTGCGGCGGGCCTGGGTCACGGACACCACAATACCAAGTTCTTGCTCTCCACTTCCGTGCCGGCTCCTGTCCCCAAAGGTACCGACGATAAGATGCAAGACATCCGTCCACGATGATCCGCATGGTTTGTGCTTTTTCAATAGGATCACAATTATTGGAATGGCTCACTTTCGAATCAATCCAATAGCCGCTCTAATATCTGGACCTTGGAGACTATACTCCATACGATTTCGCTGCCCAACTTCCCCTTCTTATTGTCCCCTCAGTATCCTCCTTCACGTTCTCAGTGACATCGTAGGATCCTAATATTATTTGTAAAAGTAATCGATGTTAGAAGTTGCTAATGTAGCCATCTCCTCTAGTATTACACCCCTTGGATTGGAGAGGATCGGACCCTCGAGGGGGAGTCCAACCGGTAGAAAGAGGGACAGATTATGAGATACCAGGACTTAAGAGGGGGTAGAGAGACAGTATTGCTCAGCTCTGCGCTCTTCCCTCAGCCTTACATTGCTTCCCGTTCGCTCTCTCCACCGTCACGGGTGTATTTAAATATGAATACTCGGGGATCAACTGGATAGTAGAAAGCATTTCTTGCGAGTGCTGTTTAAAACCTTCCCTCTTGTATATTGTTCAACCTAGTCGGTTCCGGTAAGTAACCGTCCGGTAGACACAAATCTGTCTTCACAACAACATCAGACGAAAGCAAGACCCCCTATCGCCCGATCTCCGACACCTCAACCCCCGCTCCCCGCTGCCTCCACGAATCTTCAATCCCGACGTGACATCGTCCCGCGTTATTGCTACAAGAAAGCGGGTCTCGCTCATTTACTCCGGCCCCGCCACCGCCCCGCCAACCCCGCGATCGTAGAAGCGGGGCAACATCACAATGAGCCTCACACCTCACACTCATCCCCAAAAACCCATCGGCTCTAGAGAAACTCTAGACACACCAAGCTCCTAGAAACCATCCACAGCTCTTTCGACTGATACTACATCTTCTTCGCACCCTCAAGATTGAAACGGAGTCTCTTTCACTGCGTCTCGGGGGCAAAACAAATCTAGCAGCTCATCAACGACCTCATATCCAACTGCTTAGCCCCAAAACCAACCGGAAGCCACTTGCCATCATCAGCACAACCACCAATACCACCACCACCACCATCACAATGCCCTTCCCCTCCAGAACTGCCCTCATCACAGGTGCAACCTCGGGCATAGGCCTCGCCCTCGCCGAACGCCTCATCGCAAACGGCACCTTTGTCATCGCCGTCGGCCGCCGTAAAGACCGCCTCGACGCCCTCGTCTCCGCCCACGGCGCTGACAAAGTCGTCGCCGAGCCGTTCGACATCGCCGACCTCGATGCCCTGCCGGCGTGGGTCCAGAAGTGAGTCTTGAATCTTCCCTATCGTAGCAGCACGGTACGGCCGTGTCATGTCCCTTCCCCAAGCCAGAAGACCGGAATAGACCATGGCCTACCTAACCCCCCTATCCTCCCTCTAAACCATCACTCAACTAACAACCCCGTTAGAATAACATCAACCCACCCAACCCTGGACACAATAGTCCTCAACGCAGGCATCCAACGCAGCATAGACTTCACCGACCCCTCCACCATCTCCCTCCCCTCCGTCTCCGCAGAACTCACAACCAACTACCTCGCCCCGATTCACCTCATCACCCACTTCCTCCCGCACCTCCAATCTCTCACCACCACCACCACCGAGAGCTCCGCAGTGGCATCCATAATTCTCGTCTCCTCCGGCCTCGCCCTCGTCCCAATCCCCCGCTGCCCAAATTACTGCGCCACAAAGTCCGCCCTCCACTCCCTCGCCTGGTCCCTCCGCGTCCAGCTGCAGTCGAGCGCGGCGTCCTCCCACATCCGCGTCATCGAGGTCGTCCCGCCCGCGGTGCAGACAGAACTGCACTCCCTGCAGCCTGACCTCGTCGCGGCGGGCCAGGCCAACTTTGGCATGCCTCTGGATGAGTTCACCAACGAGACCTGGGCTGCGCTCGAAAATGGGGAGCAGGATGAAATCATAGTCGGGCCGGCCAAGAATTTTGCGCATGTTGAGACGGACAGAAAGAAGATGTTTCATAAGATTGCGGGATCGTTCAAAGGGAATAACAAAGCATAGGCCTGATTGAATCTCACAGGTTACATTCAACTTCGCCAACATGTGGGAACATAAATTGGACATCAATCTGTATTGTGTCAAATCCTATGCTAACTACATTCCTGGCCTGTCAGCCGCCATCAACATCGGGCTGACTTTCCGGTCAGCTCCGACGCAACGACTGCGATCTTGTGTGTGTTTATCTTATCTGTAAAGAATTTCCACGAGGACCATGAAGAGAACCTGAAAAGCAAGTATCTCACGTCGTTCGGGCTCGTCCCATTCCATCTCAGGAAATTGTTTCGAGTACCGTCGCGCAGAACAAAGGTTCCTCGTCCACTTAATAAGAAAGAAACCCCAAGCTTGGTCCAAATCTTTCCCTAATCCCCTGCCCCAATGGTATAACTTTCTCTCCGTCCGTCCAGCTCAAGACTGTGATAGCTTGTGAGGTGTTGCTCGTCCAGAGTCATGCGAGGAGTATCAGTAGTGAGAGGCTGTCGATAACCCGATAACTTGGTTAAGAATGTAGTAGAAGTGAAAATGAATTTGCGAGTAAAGCAAGCCTCGAATGCTGAAACGTGAAATGAGCCGCCTAACCCCTTGTAAAGAACACCCAAATGATTCGTTAGAGCGCGCCGGTCCATCCAACCCATCGTTCAATCCTGCAGTGCAAGGGGTTCAGGATCAACCCTCCCCTCGTGCAGGTCGTCAAAAAGGAAAGACATTGGTGTGCATAGTCGTCGTAACGTCCGGGGACCCACAAGTCTACGCCAAAATGCCGCTCTTTCGCTTCTCGGCGCTGGTTAGAACCAGCATGGGCGCCTTGCGCTGTCCGTCCGTTACCTCGACACCGGCGCGTTGAGCTGAGTTCTTGAACACGCTGGCGAAGCTGTTCTCACCGCTCTCATTGCTGCCAATGCTATCGACGCTATTGCGAGTTCTTTGACGAGAGCTTGGGCGGTCAGAGCCGATAGCTCCCCAGCTGCCATTGGTGGAAGTTCTTGAGCTGGGCAGGGAGCAGTCGATATCGCCTGCAAGGCTGCCAGATCCACTGCGACCAGAGTCGGACTCGTTGTCGGTAATGGGGGTACCTGACTCCTCCTCGGCACTCTCGGAGACCGGGCTCATGCTACCGTTTGAACTGCCAGGGCCCTTTCTGCGCTCACGTCCAGCACGGACGAGGTTGTGAACGGCCGATCGGCGGGCGCGGGTGGCAAAGTTCTTGCTGCCCTCCATCTTTGCGACGGGCTTGGCCTTGAGCTCCTCAATGGACGGGGGTCCGCGAGGCTGACGGATGGGGTGCTCGCCGGCGCGTCCCTGACCGGGCCCATAACCTCCGGACAAGGGAGTCAGCGGGAAAGAGGCTGTCTTGGGGCCAGCAGACTTGGGAGGCTCCTGAGAAGGCGATAGGCTCGCCTGGTTGTTACCAGTCAGAGCGAGCGACATGACCTTCTTATGGCCACGGCGGAAGGCATTGGCTGACGGAGGAGGTAGAGGAGCAACCTCAGATGGCGACTCATAGCGCTTGGGAGGGGTCGTAGTGCGATACGGAGTTGCGTGGTTCTCGGGAGGGGGAGACACCTGGACGCGAGGGGCTTGCTGCTGCTGCTGTTGCTGCTGCTGCTGTTGAGCCAAGGCAGCGTAGATCTGAGCCAGCTGAGCTTGCTGGTCGGTTTGACCCTGATCAATATAGTAGCCTTGTTGACGGGTGACTGGGTCATAGTACGTGTAGACCTGTTGCTGTGGCTGCTGCTGCTGGGCCATCTGTCCCATCATCGACTGCTGAATGCTCTGAAGCTGCTGTTGCTGCTGATACATCGCGAGCTGCTGCTGTTGGATCTGTTGCTGAGCACCTTGTAGGTTCAGGCCCTGAAACTGCTGAGCGGCAGCCTGAACACTGAGCAGCTGTTGCTGAAGGCGCTGCTGCTGCTGTGCGAGGTACATGTTGGTAGCAACCAGCTGGGCGTACAAGTTCGGGTCCATCTGTTCCTGCTCATCAAAGTGGATTTCGGGAGGAGCAAGAACCTGCTCGGCACTGTAGTGTTGGCTGGAGGGAACAGACTGGTATGTCTGCTGCTGCTGACCAGCGTACCGAGGAAGCGCTGTCTTAGGACCGTTGTATTGACCGGTCTGAGCTTGAGCATACATGTTGGAGCTCAGGTTGTTGCTCCTAGCAGCAAAAGACTGAGACGTGGGCGACGCAGCGCTGTTGGTACCAGAGAAGTTGGCAGCGGTAGCCGACTTCGGTGCAGTTCTGAGACCCGCCAGCAGATGCGAGCGGCTGGTACGCGGGGTGGGCGCTCCGTTGTCAGCCGCGTTGCTACCGGGAGTGGCGCTAGACAGCGAGAGAGGCTTTACGGGGCCACCTCGGCGAGAGGCGAGACCTCCGCCAGGCATGCCGAGGCTGTTGCCCGTGGAAAGATGGGTTGAATTCATTTGAGAGAGACCGCCTGCGTCCATTGCTCAGACGGGAATCGATGTCGGTCACGGAAATGAGTTGCCGGAGTTGCCGGAGTGTCCCAGTAATCGGGACGGGGGAAAAAGCGAAAGAACGTATGGAAGCCTTGCAAACGGCTGGGGCTGCCGGGTCGAATTACAAGAAGGATAGCCTAGGTAGAATGCGCAGGGTGTCAAGAGAGATATTATGGTACTCGGTTGGCAGTCCTGTCGTTGGTGACAGTGGTGTATCCGAACGATCCGAAGCGAAATCCGGAGCTAGCCCAGGAGTTACGGCGAGAGTTTATCGACGGAGGCGGGTGGAGGAAGGTGCCAAGAAGTCGAAATCCAAAATTGGCGCTGTTTTGGATGGTATCGAGGTGACGGCGCGAGTGTTGGGTGAGATTAGATGGTCGCGTAACCGGGCGTCGAGCTCAGGGAAGAACAAAAAATGATTGTAATGGTGAAAGAGTGGGCGACAGCGTGATGTCGGTGAAAGGTGTAGACAGCGCTGGGGTGCCTGGGGACCCTGGGTACGAAGCGGTTTTGGTCACGGCAAGAACGGCGGACCACAAAGAATCAATTCTTTGTTGGACCGAGGTCGAAGGCGCAAGCGTGGAGATTGTCGCTCCAAAGTCGGCGAGAGAAAGTCAGGAAACTTGTGGCTTCCTCAAAAAACGCAGAGTTCTGAGCAGCTGCGAACCTGGTGTCCCCGAGAGATTTGCGTTGCTTTGCTTCGCAGGATGAGACGCAGCGGCGCTGAAGATTAAGAAGTGGAATTTTTTCTCTGATGTATTTGTTGCGAAGAAGAAACGGATGGACGAAGTCGAAGTAGAATACAGTCGATTAAAAAGTGTTTTCGGATTGGGGTTGGTGGGTGTTGATGATCAAGATGCAAAATGCACAATGCGATTGCTGGAGAGTGGTCCGGATTCCTTTTACTTCCTTTGTATTTCGTCCCTTTCGGAGGATGGGAGAATTGTGCGTATGGTGTTGCGCGAAATTGCGGAGTGCTTGGTGAACAGGCCTTCAAGAACCCCTGAAGAATTTGTGTGGTTGGTCGAAAAAACTGATGCGAGACGGATCTCAAGAGAATGCGAGAGCTTTTGGGCTTTGTGGAGTTTTTTTTTTGGGTTTTTTCTTTTCTTTGAATTTTTCCTTTCCTTCCAAAAGACGACGATAACGAACAAATCGCAGACCAGAGCGGCGGGGGAGAAAGAGGAGGGGGAGAGAAGGGTTGAAGGAGGGAAAAAAAGAAGGGCGGTGAGCTAAAGAGAGGAAGAGAGCAATAGTAGAAGTAAAGAATGGACACGGGCAGCGAGTGGACGGCAAGATATGGAGATGGGGATGTGTGTGTGTGGGCGCCGCGGCGCCGTGGGAGGGAAGGAGTGGACGAAGCACAGGCAGGAAAGGGCAGGGGGGTGGGCTAGTGGTGTAGTGGTGTGGGCGGCGGCGGCAGCGGCAGCACCCAGGCACCCAGCAAGAGAAGAAGCAGGAGCAGAGCAAAGCAGGAGCAGTTGCAGTTGCAGCCCTGCCAGTCGCTGTTACCAGTTTGAGAGTCTACCTTACAGAGTACCTAGTCCAGTCAAGCAGGAGACACTCACAAGGGAACGGATGGGCAGGAGACGGGGGTGGGTAGGAGGTGGACTGTAGAGGAGAGAGAGAGGGGGGGAGGGAACCAGGACGGGGCCAGGACAGGGGATCCAGGGTGGACAGGGGTGTGAAAGGGCAGGCTGGCAGCACCAAGCAGGTGCACGCAGCACCATCCAGGGGAGCCCAAAAAGAGGTGGAGATGGGACAAGGCCAGGCCGCCAGACAACCAAGGCCCAGGTCCTGTTCCACACCCAACTTTGCCAACTCGAGGCGAGAGCCTGACCAATCATAGAGGATGGGCACGAGGACCGGCGACAAGATAGAACCAATGGGACCAATGGGACGATCGGGAACTCGTGACAAGGGTCGTGGAAATGGGTCCTCCTCGCCATTCACGCCAGATCCAGATGTACCTCTGTGCCTTGCCTGAAGTGCCTTCCCGTACCGCACCTTTGACTTTTTTTCTTCATTTATGAAGATGCACTAGAAAGGATAGAGAAGTCTGCTGTATCTGCATCTGGACGTTCCATTATGGACAGACTCCACTTTCATCTATCCACCACAGCCTGCAGGATGAAGGATACAAGGAAGGCACCTGCCAGCAAATACATAGTACCAGAAAGTTGAGGCGAAAAAACTAAATAGACTGCACGAATTTTACCAGTGCCACAGTATCCGTATCACCATCGATCAAGACCGCTTCGGCAATGCGGCGGCGGCATGATGGGTCCAGCTGTGGTCACTGTCTGGTCACTGGTGTCGTGGCTTTCGAGGAATGCGACTCGGCGACAAGGCACGGCCAGGGATAGTTACTGACGGCAGCCGAGCAGCGATCCCATTTCTCCCTCGCTTTTATTCAGGATTTCGCTTTCTTTACGGACACTCTATCAGGTGGTAATTACCTATCCGCAACTAAAAGAGCAAACCCCAATGCCTCATATACCCGCGCAGGTCATATCCGGCACGACCTGTCTGCCGAACGCCTTGCCCGGTGTGTTCGTACCGGTCACCCCGTGTACGTCAGTCGGACCACCCGACTTGGCTTGCCTCGACTCCCTCGAGACAAAGGACGGGATACTCAGCATCGACAAATGAGTATCGCGAGGGACCACCTCTCAGGTGGGCAGGTCAAGTGCTCTTGTTCTCCCACTGCTCCTGCGTCGACTCACGCCTACCTAGGTACGTAGAGACGATACAGAGTACTTGACTTTTACCCCAATCCGGCTAGTTGATGTGATGACTTACAGCCTCCCTGGCCAATCACCGCGTAGCTCTGGTCAGGCCAGAAGCCGTGACTCGAGGTCAAAGGCTAACTCGCCGCTCCATCTGCAATGATGTGCCTGCCGCCTTGGGCAAGTCCTTTGTACCTCTCGGTCTCTCCTCCCTCACTCCTCGACTGCTCCTCGACACCTCCTCGACACCTCTGCCAGCTCTAACTACCCTACGGAGTACATCAGAGAATTACTACTGGCCTTACGATTCTGGCTGCTGCATGCTGCACATCACTGGATTCTGTCACTGCCGCCTCCTGCCTGAGGGGGCCGGGGGTTTTGTTGCTTGCTCTTTGTTCACCTCTCCGCCCTGCAGATGCCGTTGCAGCTGGTTCCAGATTCTGACCCAAGGATGTGTGCACAACTCATGCAGCAGTGCATCCGTCCATCATGGCCTGCAACGAATCAAACACACAGTTCTGTACGGATACCACCACCACCACCACCATCCACACCACACCACCACTACCATCCATTACCAAAACCCAGAAGGTAGGTAGGGGCTAGCAGCACCAATCCCCTGAGCACCATCATTCCACGGCCCTCCGCCCCGGCACTCGCTCGGACTCCCGCGCCATCACGGAGACCCTCACCCGCCCAGCATCCCAGACTTCCATCCAAGACATCAACCGCCTCTGGCATTCCACTCCGTCTGATGGGAATCTCTTTCCCCTTTCCCTTGCGACAAAATATCGCCTTGCTTTGGGCTGGGGCTGGGGCTGTGGCTCCGGCTCTGGCTCTGGCTCTGGCTCTGGCTCTAGCTCTCGCCATCCGCATGCCATACACGTAGAGCAATGGCTCTTCCTCCCGACGCCTGTTCCAACTAGAGCACGAGCACGAGCAAGCATCAACCCCCTCGGCCCCATCACTGGATCAACAACAGTCTCATCGTGACACTGCTGCTGCCCACAACTGGCAACTTGACGTGTCCTAAAGTACCATCTTCTGCCTCCAAAAGCTGCCTCTGGTACCACCGCACGTCAATGCACAGCACCCAGTCTCCCATCTACCACCCACCATTGCTCCAAGTTCTGGCTGTTGTTTTCAGGGGCTAAACTCTCACTGGAGCCCAGATCGCTGGTCTCCCCGTCTATTGGATCTAGCTCTCGTTCTCGTTCCCGCTCGCACCGCTACATCGAACATGCTTCCATGACCACTTCCGGCCAAAATTACGATACCGGTGTTATGGAACCTTCTCGCCATAGCATAACGTCCCGGTCCAGCTTCGATGGAGAGCCAGCCAATCCGGCCAGCCAAGCGTTCACCACTGATCAGATCCCATGCGAGGACCCCGACCTGTTGCCGTTTTCTATTTCAGTGCTGATCAACACGGAGCCGAACCCCTTCCCCCTGACGCCTACCGGAAAACGCGGTCTCGTCAATCAGCAACGGTATCGGCAGCCGTCCAAACACTGCTAAGATAGCCCCTTGTCCCGCAACACTATCCGCAGAACAATACTTTGGTGATCTTTATCCAAGGGCTGCCCGCTACTGCGAGCCTTGGTAAGCCGTAACGGCAGCCGCGCCCGATCGGGCCCTGTCACGCTTCTTCTCATCTTGAACTGGGATGTTTACCCTGAATCTTTGCACTTCGCCCTCGAAAACACAATGGCGGCTGTACTATGTATGCCATCTACTTCGACAGTCAAAAATATCCTGGTCGCAGGTCGGATGCCGGGATGCTTTCTTTCAAGGACGCAGCTTCGACCACATCGATCATGCCGCGACATTACGGACGATCGCTCAAGAACGAATGACATCGGTAGAAAGAACGCTTCACCGCACACTGGACGACAGTAGATTGGCACCAACAACACGGCGGCGGCACCTCCATCCCCATGGCAAGCTTTGACTGCTTGGACCTCCTCCAGTCCAGGGGTTCTCCCGTCCACCACACGATACTTTCCACTGTTGCCGCATCTCCCCGCCAAGGTTTCTCAACTTGATTGCCAAAGACTCAACGGGAGTTCATCATTTCTTTGCAATCGCAAAAAGAGGTCAATCTTATGCACCGCAATCTGCCTACCCGCGGTTGAACCAGAAACGAATACCCACTACCCCATTGCGCGTCTCTCTTCATTGTTTTTGGCTCTCCGGCCCTCCCGCTCGTTTCCTTCAAGCAAGGTAGCATAAAGTCTGATGCCGTCCGCTCTTATGCTCCTGCGAATGGGCGATATTCGAGGCAAGCGACATCAGCTGTTTTCGTGTCTCGCTTCCAGCATCTCCCCAACTCATTGTCTGTTGGCCTGTTTCCCATCAAAAAGCTTAGGGAAGCCTGTTTCACCCCCTCCGATAACACGGTACATAGCGTAGTGGCACCCGTCCGCCTTTCGTTGGCTACATGGCTCCACCTGCCGAGGTACCCCGCCATCACGCAACCAGTCGCCTCTCAGAATAACTCGTTGCCACCAGGCAGCCTATACCTAGGCAGTGACACAAGTGTCTCTCTCCCACTCCCCCCCACCTGCGGGACTGGTTATTTTGCACCGCGACTTTTCCTTCAGCTCAAACATGGTGGGAAGCTTCGCGCTCAAGCTTTTCCCAATCAACATGAAGATGTCCTACAGGCGAAGCATCCCTTTACAACTATGCTGAAGCCAGCTGGTGTCCACTGAGGCTGGGATGACAAGCGTGCTGCCTCATCAATCACTCAAGGCGGAACACGCTGGCGCACCCAAGTGTGCCTCGAAAGCCGTTTTGAGCCCTCACTCTCCGTGGACCGCCCGGACCAAGGCTACAATAACGGACAAGGAGGCGGACAATGGCTACGATGGGCCCCATATGGGATGGACCCACGAACTGGATGGATACGAACCTGCCTGCTACTGCGTCCGGTCACCCCAGGTTCTCGCGGAGACTTTTCTCTCGCACCGCCTCTTGGTCCCCATCTGCTTTGGGCCATGTACGAATATGCCAGGGGAGGCCACGCCTTACAAGGTTTCCAGCAAGGGGCAAGGAACCTGAGACACACACGCAAAGGAATACTCCCAAGTCCCAATGGCGTTGTCGGTTCTGTGCGCCCGCTAGGATGTGGGCATCAAACCTCCTGAAAGTACCACAAGGTGGCATTCTTGACGGATCTCGACGGGATAGGTATGTCCACTTCGGGGCAGTGACTGTCAGCAAGGACCCTCCCGAGGGCAAGCCTGTCGCCAGAGCATTTTCGTCTCAATTGCCCGTTGTCAAACTTTAGACATTTCGAACTTGTCCGCCTGCGTCCAGCCCGACTACCATCGCATCACATACCGATACTCAGAGGTGGCCTTCTTTCAGACTGACATACAGGAAGAAGTGAGAGGTGCAAGGTGGCGACAACTTGGGCTCAAGCCCTATAGGCCTTAGTAGATAGCCGTTCAGCCCGTTCTGGACGAGACACGACGGCCAACGTGCCAACTTAGCGTTCGCGGCTGTAGTGCCCCTCCCGGCGCGCCTTGAGTTAAATTGCTTTGGAAAAATACGGGCCTTGCAATGCCACAGACGCGTCTGCCCTGACGCAAATTGCGCGATGAAAGAATTTGTGGCTCTTCCTGCACGAGTCGCAAGCCACATCAGCCATTCAATCCCAAACCCTCATTTCATTCGCAATCCTTTCCCACGTTGCTGACAGGAGACGAACCCCGCGGCGCGAATATGGCGTTCCCGGCTTTGCGGGAATAGAGGGATTTGGGCAGGGACGCGAAAATCATGGCACAGAAACGGCATGGCATGGTCTTGAGAGCCACCCGCTGCCGACTTGGCCGCCCAAGGCTGTGTCATTAGCGATGCAAACCGATCCTTGCCTTGCCCCAAAGTTCGTCCCATCATGCGATTGCGAGCCAGCTCTCAAGGGAGGGGTCTTCTAGCCCGCTGCCGCGATTCGTCAGAGGATGGTGCTGTTAAGCCCAATGAATGGTATCGCCATTGTCCGTATCAAATGCCCTCTCCTCACGTTCCTCTGTGTACGAATACTCGGCTAGTTTTGGCCGCGCTAGACCACGCCGAAATCTCCAAGTCACAGACTATGTCGACCTATGGCCATGTGTGCCTCCTCATCAATCGACTTGGCTGCGGCAGGGAAATCCCGCGTGAAACGGGCTCTGCAGAGTGTTCACGCCCACCTATGCGGGGAAGAATCCTGAGAGACGAAATGGGATCCAAGCCTATGGACCATCGCTTAAGCTTGCCCGCAGACGACCGCCTGCATGCTGCATTCTGCAAGCCCTCTTTCTCGGCGAGCGCTTAGAATTCAGTAACGCAATAGTCGCAGCCTCTTTGGCATGCTCGTCCATGACGGATTTGCAGGCCTGGAGATCGCCTACGTGGCTCCAGTGAGTCGATTGCCAGCCCTCCAACTTTTACCCATCGATCGTCGGCCCAACTCTCTGGGCCCGTAACCGCCGACGGTGCTCACGATACTGATAATCTGATTGGTGCTGGAAAAGTTGACGACAGAAAGCAAACCCGATCGTAGCTTTCTCTACATGGCGTCCCAGTGCCCCCGCTGCCACACTTCAGAATGTGTCGTGGAATACTCCCCGTGTCCGTGGCCAAAATCCTGCGATCTACATTGAAGCTTTCTGATTGGGCGAGATGGCGCGTCTGCGGTATCTTGAGCTGAGAAAATATCTTTGTTCCAACAAGCGCGCAAAGTGCAGGACGGGAGATGCGTCGCATACTCTTGCGTTCTGACCGCCGAGGAGCCAAACAAGCTGGGTTACGGGAACCTGAAGCGCCACTTGTTGGCCAAGAGGCGCGCCAGCAATGAAAATGATAGCCGCGGACCTGGCGCCATCGTCTCAACTACAATCTTTGGGTTTCCAAAGTCGCTCCCGAGTGCAGCAAAACGGAGGCCGCTCATCACTACACTATGCATGGTTTTTTGTCATTCCCGATTCAGAGTCCAGTCCCGTTCAGCGAGGGGCGACTGGCCCGAGAAAGCTACCAGCAAGTGACCAAGTCAGGCTGTTGGCGTCATCTATGCTGGAGCGCAGCCGCCTACGCCGTTTCACAGCTTCGGGACACTGATGGCGAACGATTCACCGCCAAGAAGGGGTTGCGCAGCGCCGCAAGTGCTGGACCGACCCTCATGACTTATTGAGGATCTCTGAAGTCTGTCCGGACACAAGAGCAGACGCGCTCGGAAGTCACCAGTCCTTGGTACAACAGCATTGGGTCTATGTAGCTGAGCAACTCAGCACACGGCAGTGAGCCGAGCGGCTCGTCACTATTGCTCCGAGTCGATGACCTCTGAGCTTGGCATGTTGGGGTATCGATACCGGAGAATTCCATGTTCAGCACTCAAAGATGCCCTCAGAAGTGCGTCGCGGAAACAAACTCTCTGTAGCTCTTGGAGCAAGCGTTGAGACCCATTATTTCCCACTGGCTTGATGGGAAACAGGTCTCGGAGTTATCCCTGAGAGAGGGTCGCATTGAGGATGATCAAGGCCATGCTATTGGGCTGCATGAACGGTCAGCCAAGTGTCTGAATAGATGTGAGAATTGGGTATTCTAGTCACCAGGTGGAACCTCCGGATGTTGCGGTCAACTCTCTCGTGACAAAGCCTCGTTGCCATCTCAAAGGAGTCTGCAGCCTTCTCAACATCTCAACAATTCACTCTGAAGGATGGCAATCTCAGCTTTACTGGTAAGCCGAACGCTGTACGTGAAATAAAGTACAGTCATGCAAGAAACCAGAAGATGTCTCGAAGACAAGGCTTGAGTGCCGTATTACGAGTCTTGCGGATTGTATTTGTATCCACGCCCGAGATAGTACTCGATACGACCAGCATCATTCATCTCTGCCCATGCTGGGGGCCTGAACTGCCGCAATTCTCGAACGGCATGGCAATGAGCTTCGCCAAGACCCTGCAGGGCGAAAAACCCCTCCCGCCGAACCTATGAGGGAATACTCCCGCATGCCCAGCCTGGACATGGCATAGGGCTGAGATCCTCGGAGCGTAAGATTATGCCTCCTGCTGTTCGTCTCCTTGCTAGCCCTGCTTCGACGGCTGCTCATCAACCAATCAAGTAATCTTCCTATCAATCATCGTATAGCAAGCCAATAAGCTACCCCGGTAACTGTCGACGACGGATCCTGCGGCTCTCTCTTCCTAAAAACTCACTCTACCCAGAGTACGGAATCCTCCCGCTCGTGGTTACCTGACAGCTCACCGATGCGTTTGACCGCCTTCCTGACCTTGACAGCGGCCCTACATCAGGTTTCCCGCGGGATCCTTTGATGAGGTCAGGACTGCACTCGCCTCCAAGCCTGGTAGGATTCGCGGAAGATCACTAAGCTTTGACGACTCTTTCCAAGTTGTAAAATATCAAGGCACAGCTGTTTTTGAAGGCGTGCCAGCCAGCGAAAGGGAGGGTGGTAAGCAGCAAGGCAGCTGACGTGGGCGCGACATCACGATCTGCCCATGCGCAGAAACGCCATCTCTGTCTTGAGCTTGCAGCTCGTCCCTTTCGCCGTTCCATTTGCCGTAGCTCCGGGCCGTCAACTGGAGATGGTGTCTCACGGCGGAAGCAATTCTTGTGTGCATGGCAGGGTGTCGACGCGTCGGTTGGTCGGTAAGAGCACCAAAGATGAACAACTATACACCACTACCTAAGGATCCCCCTTCTCTCTCGCCCACCCCTTCTCTTCTCCAGACAACCCACAGCGGGTTTGCTGATCGGGATCCTACACGCAACCACCATCGCCGCATTTGCAATCAAAATGGCGTTTCGGTGCGTGGCATGTTACACGGCAGACGTCAGTGGAAAGAGGTTATCGCAACGGCGAGCCTCTCTCTCTCACGGAAGACAAGAGGCCACACACGTACACGTCAACCGAGAGGGGTAGGCCAGGCCAGTGCAGTTCGGCCGTAGAGCTACATTGCAGCTATGCGCAGGCGGGTTCAGTCGACCACTCTCGTCTACCGTTGCAGCGCCTACAACGGTATCAACTTTCGACTGCCTTTCTTGGTGATCCACGTCCGCCCCGTAGCGTGCAAAGTGGAAATTGAGTCACCCAACCGGCAGCCTAATAGGAACCCGAGGCT
The DNA here is from genome assembly GCF_001831195.1 of Colletotrichum orchidophilum. NCBI lineage: Eukaryota > Fungi > Ascomycota > Sordariomycetes > Glomerellales > Glomerellaceae > Colletotrichum > Colletotrichum orchidophilum. The sequence continues at coordinate 144,520 of NW_019173012.1, forward strand.
CGAGAATCTCCGTTCGCTCTCGCCAGGCGGGGTTCGTCTGCTGTTCTGGAATGTCCCGAGTATGACGTGAGACGTGAGACGAGAGACGGAAGAGAACCCAGCATAGGGTCATGGGTATTAGAGTTTTGGGTGTGGGAGAACCGGCTTGTCCAGGTACAAGTGCATCCCAAACGCGATCACCGCCGCAAGAGGAGGGACTTGGTTCACTAGCGAGGCCGGGGATTCCTTTCAGAATATCGCCGATACCGTTGAGCCTTGGCAGCAGACCGTCATGCGCCCTTCGCCGCCGCGGGGGGCTGCTCACGGAGTTCTAGTCTTCGTGTAGTTTGGGAGACTTACATCCCAAGCGCGACGGGGTTTGGGACTTTGGTCTCCGTACCCCATGTTCCGTCTCACGGAGATGCAGACAGTTGCGCACAAGGCAACACCCCCCCCATTATCGACCGTCTCGTTGGAATGAATGCATCAGTTTGCAGAATTAAGATGACCGGAGGGGAAGTTCGTGGGTCTGGCCTGCGAGGGAAACTCGCAAACTCTCGAACCAAAGCTAACCCCTCGGGGACTTTTGGCCCTCGGGGACTTTTGGGTCGAGGGATCTCTCGAGCTCCATCTCAGGAATCGAGCTGACTGCCATCAGACCCGCTCGTATCCCGCAACAATGCCCGGCGCCGGGATGCTGAGGACAGAGCAGTTGGTGAATTCGTCTCCAGGTTGCGATAGAGCCCCCTTTGGGATAACGTGCCACCCGAGGCGTGACTCATTGGCATCGGTGGATGAGTACACGCAAGGTAGCTGAGGGAAGAGAGAAAGACCAACTAGACATGGAGATGGAGGTAGAGGGAGCCTCATCTTCGTTGGCCGCACCCGGGGGCGGGGGGCAAGGGACTTTGGCAGCATCCTCAACAGACCTCATCAAGAGACCCTGACGGGCGTATTTGGATATAGCCGTTCACTGCCCAGCCGCGCTGAACGCAAAGCTTGAGGATGCACCAGCCAGCTATAGGCTTCAGAGCGAACAAGCTACCTACTCTTCAAGCCTCACTTGAGACAGGGAAAAGGTATGCGATGGTGACTATGAATAGCTTGACTTTCCTCCTTCCATGATATTGAACCATCTGTTTGCTTTGCCAAATGGTCTCTTCTCGTGAAGCAAATACCCATCCACAGACTTTTTACGTGGCTCCCCCACAGGTTCTCCTGTTGACCTTGAGACTCCCATTGAGACCATCTCTACTCAGACTCGTCGTTACGGTCTGCGGAATCCATTGAATAAGGGGTGTGTGTAAAGTCTGCCTGCCCAGAAAGGTAGAGACGAGCCAACTCACAGCAGAGCATTGACTCCTTGGGATATGGAACCCATGTAGCTGTCTCGAATGTGGTAGGATATTATGTACCAAGTGCAGTAATAATATCACGATAACGCAGGCACGTCGAAGAAGGGATGGGCATTGTTAACATGATTGCTTGATATGGCCGGCAAAAGGGAATTGAATGTTCATGATTCGCCCCAAGACTTAGACATATATGCAGACATACTCGCTCATACACTCCAAGCCTCCCTCTCTGTCCCTCAACCCTCTCTGATACATACATGTCATCGCTTTCCACACTACAGACACACACACAGAGCAGCAGTCCAACGCCAATTTGAAGGTTGGCGCCGGCGACGTAATCATCATCAACTCGTAAACATCGTGAAGCGTGAAGTTGTGGTAGAGAAAAGGAAACTTCGACGTCCATCCACCTGTACATGCCTCTTTATCCAAAGGATTAAGCATTCAAGTCCTTTCTTCCTTCTCCTCCCAGATACCCAAGATGAGATGTAACAAAACAACATGAAACAAAATGGGAACAGGTAAGCCCGAGGCTATGAGGCTTTCGGATAGGTAGTGCCAAGAAAACAAGAATCGTAAGTAAAATGCTGTAAGAATGGAAATGAAAAGACCTCTCCAATGAGATTGTGTACCAAACCCATTTTGTGCCGCCACCGTGATGCTGATGAAGCTCCGCTTGCGTCTATCGCCACTTTAAGTACCGGGGAAAAGGACTTGCCCCGATGGTATCACTGACCCTGATTAGACCACTCTTATTTTTTTTTAATTTCGACTTGAATGCACCAATTGCTGTTGTTTTAGTAGCGCTTCTCTTCTGGTAAGACGTTTTCTCCATAGAAACCGCCATGTTGGTGGCCATCGTCGCCAGATGCTGCGCAGGCAAGGCACGCGCCGCCCCCATACACTCTCGTATGCCTCTTCCATCCAGCCCCGGAATCATCCAGCAAGGAGATGATTTCGCCTCGCACTAGAATCTCTTGCTTGGTGACCTCGTCATAACGAATCTCACCGTGAATAGGGGGTGGTCCCGGGAGCAGAGGTGATGTTGGGGGGTACGACGAGGGGGAAAAGACTATGCCAATGTCGTCGTCAAGGATTGGAAATGATGATTGAGAAGAGATTCCAATGGGCAGCGTCTTGGTATAAGATCTCCTGCGGGGTGCTGGGAAGGACCGCGTAGTTTGCGTATCCTGCGTTGCTGTCGAAGTGCCCGTTGAAGTTGATGACATATAGTCAGGGTTTGGTTGCTCGAAGAACGACGCGTCTAGCTCTGAGACGCCACTCGTAAAGCTCCTCCTGCGCTCATCATATGTAAAGGCCGATGGAGACAGCTCGAGGGGCGTCAGTGGAGGAGGCTGTGGAGGTCTCGACACCATGAACTTGGTAGGAGAATGACCCAGAGCCTTGCCCCTCTGAATGTGGTCCCCATACAGCACATCGCCGCTACTGCTTGTCTCTGTGTCTTCAGTCGAGTCCTTTTCATTTCCCCTCATGAACACGTCCTGCGGACTGATCTTCCTAGTCGGCTCAGCCCCAGAAGCTAGGGTGTTACTGCTGACCCCACGTGACTTTTCTTCCATGACCCAGCCCCCGTCTTGGACGAAGAGATGATGGAGCCGTTGCTGGTTGACCAAGTGGTCAAGTCGATCTTTGGGGTATTGTTGGTGTCCTCGGACCTCTTTGATCTCGTTGCTTACCGTAGTCAAGAAAGCACCACATACCACCAAGCGCAAAACGACCAATACGGCAAGTATGAGGAGACCAGTGCAAAGATGAGAGAAAGAGACGTGGTGGTAAGAACCAACAGTCGAGCGCGGCTCGCCTATGGCCAGCTCAGCATGAGTGAGGGCAGGCATGGTTGCTTAAAGACAGCCCGGCTGATTATGGGAATTGGTTAGGTTTGGGAGGTCGTAAAGGGGGTCTCTGTCAGCCTTCACCAGAGAGGTAGAGGTACCTTCGCCGCTGGACTTCGGATGCGGTGTGGTAGCACGTCTGGGGTATGCCTGTGTCTGGTGGCCCTGGCCAAGACCTAACAGTGGCTTGCGAGTAATGAAATGGCGCTGCTGGACATAAGCGACAAGGGGTTTGTGAAGGTGGGCCTCGGCCGCCGTATCTGCCGTAAGTCGGCAGGGAAAGCTGCCGAGTAAAGATCCGGGCTGGACCGATTGCTTTGCGTGTCTCGAGGAGGGTGGCCGAAGAGAGGAGGATAGAGATAGAGAGAGAGAGAGAGAGAGATTGGCGGATGTCTGCCTACATGATCGACGTGTAAGTGCTTGACTCCTTTTATGGTGCTATTTCGAGTGGATGCCGCGCGCTAGGGTGGCGCGAGGCTCATTGCGCCGCAAGCTCTGAAACCCATCGGCCGAACTTGAATGGCTCTCACACACCACTGGGAGCGGCATCACCCAATAATTGTGAATGACGGCGGACTTACAAAAAGGTCGGTTCCAAAGTTCCCAAGGGGTTGCAAGCTGAGGTGGGTTGAGGTGCCGTTCCTTTGCTTGGCAGGTGCAGGCCGCAACAGACGAGGGTTGAGGCAACGGGGTTATTCGTGCGAATTGCTCCCGAAGACAAAGTGTTGTTGTTTGAGCGTAACACGCAAAGTCCTTCGTGAGAAAGTTAGAATTCAGGGGGAATGAATGAGGATCTAGGATTTTATGATGATCGTAGACCAAAGCAGAGCACCAGTGGGGTGGAGGAATTGGCGGGCAAGCTGAGCAGGATACAGCATCATATATATAGACATGATGCTTGATGCGCCGTGTCGCGGGAGACAAGACAATATGGGGATAGTTGAGCGTTATCGCCAGATCTGGCCCCGCTTAGAAGGGTTGGTGGAAGGAATGAGATAATGAGATGAAAGTAAGTAAGAAGGGGTTGAGGGTATGAGGGTGTGTGACATAAAGGAGGTGTGTGATGACGGACGAGATCCTGGGCTGGCGCGGAACAAAAGACGCTCAGCCTAGGGGGGCCCGTTTTCAGAGCGCCGTCTTCATTCTCAGTCAGCCTCCTCTGTGAAATAAGCGAGAGAGTCCCGAAAACACCAATGGCACTAACCAGGCCCTCGAATGCTCTAGGGCAGTCACGATGGCGACAAGCCTTTGCTTAGATTTGCCGCAAGGCGGCGCATGTATAGGTGCATAGGTGTGCGGCTAACGACGTCGACTGGTCGTCTTCCAAGCTGGAAACGCCTCGAGCTTAAGCGGTGTTGCAGAAGCGGGCGCGGATGGGGTGGCCATGGATGCGCCCAGGGGTGGGGAAAGTGGCCGCCGGGCATGATGGATGCCATGATATTCTGAAGATGCGGTCATCATGTATCCGTACGCTTGAGAGTAATTGACTTGACATGCCTGGGTTGGGTAGGCGACAGAGTCTTGTTGGTCCCCACCGACGCCGTATTTTTAACTGGCCAGAGAAGGGGACAGTGTCAGCACCAGAACTGGTAAAAGCATCATCGCGCCCGGGCGCGGCTCTGATAAGAGGCGGGACTTGTTGAGTGGAACGGAGAACGAGACGTTGGAGGGAATACCAACAAGGCGGTGTAGTCGATGAGGATATGTCCTCGAATATGACAAGCAATCGCCAAAATGATCGCATTCCAACCCCATTGTACTAGGTAATTCGGACTCTTGACTTGCATCGTCGCGTGTTGGCGCCTGTTGCATATTCGAATGGAGACCAACATTTGGGGTCGATTTTCTCAAAAAGGCGACAAGGGGGAGGGGCAGCTAACAGACTAGATCCCTGTCGTTCAGCCCAGCAGGATCGTCTTTCGAAGGACCCCGTCCGTGGGCATCCGCATGACAGGGAGGAGAGACAAGCTGGAATGACCCCGGCCCTGGTCGTGGTTCGGCCGTGTAAGTCGGCGGCCGTGTAGTCCAGAGGGCCCGCTAGACGAAACGGGACTTTACTTCGCCGAGCTTTGGGTCTGGTGCGACGGGGCACTCGCACAGCACAACCTCCCATGGCGATCCAACATGGTGACTGGTACTCTGTATCCGTCATAATGAAGAGATTTCTAGTGTATTGTGGCAACGAAGCAACGCGGGCTGAACAGGAGCTGCGAGCGACTCAGGTGTGTCTCACGAGGGAGTAGAGAAAGCATGTCGCACGCTATTCAAGTGAGAAGACCTGGACGGCGGCGGGGGTATTGCTGACATATCCACAGTAGTTGATGGATCATGGACACAGACCACAATTGGCAGTGGCGGCTCGGCGACCTGTATCCTCTTGGTTGTCGAAAAGTTAGGTCCAGAGCAGATGTCGTGTTGCGGCAGCGGGGAACTTGTTGTGCACAGGACCAGGTCACCCGTCGCAAAAGCAAGCTGGCAGAGACTGCGAGCTCGGACTCCAAGGAGCTTTGTCAGAAAGCGAGTTAGTGTGGCGTGTGTGGGCGAGTGAGGGCGACTGGAACGGGGGACCTGTTCAGCTGAGGTGAGCCCTATAGCCACGCCCTTTGGATCCCTGGCCCTGTCTAGTGTGCGGCCATGGTATGGAATTCTTGCAAGCTTGTTCCTCTTCTAGGGCCTGTCCTATGGAACAATTGGCTCGTCAGCCAGCCCTGTGGCGTCGATCGATGCGTCCCCCCTCAAAATGGGATTTCTTGGGCCGAGAAGAGGATCATGGTGATGCAGATGATGGGAGTTTGGGGAGAGGCACCGCGAGAAGCCGGAGTAGGGTTCTGTAGGTTGGCGACTCTTGGCTGTTGGGCACCGCACAATGTCCCCATGGGACTAGACAAGGAGAAAAATGTAAGCTGTGTCGCGCCGGCCAACGGTTGCCGAAGATCGATATGCCGAAAGAGGGTCGGTCGGTGATGGGTTGGTGACCTGGGTCTGCATGACATGGCGCATAAGCAAGTACCGGAATCTCGCAAGAGGATAATGCACGATGGTGATGGGATGGCGCGGGTGCGGCGCGACGTTGTGAGGCTCACTCAACCATACATACAGGACCAGTTCCAGGGCCAGGTCGACGGGGACCAGCCGCGGTGAGAGTCCGAGCCCTGCCAGGTTTGATGGACGCGAAGATGCCATTCAGGATCCGATCAAGCGTCCGCATCACCATGGCCGTGTAAGACTGGTGGGATGAAGATGCTTGTGTAGTCGCATGGAGGCACGTAGGGTAGCATGTGGTGCTGACTGGCCCACGACACCTGGCATCGAAGCCTCCACGTTTGGTGGTTTAGTTGACGAATGAGAGACATGTGGATGTTGTGTCTTGGTCTTTATTGGGCCGACGAGACCAAGCTTGTCGAGCCGATTGTCAGTTTGCCGTGACCGTAGGATCGGAGACATTAGATGAGCCAATCTGGACGGGAGGTCAGAGAAGATGAGGTAGCAAGCATCTGCCTTGTGGGTATGTATCCCGTCACGGATGCGACAAGGCCGAAAGTCTGGAGGAGTAGAGACAGGCCAGGAACGTAAAGAGAGATCTGAACCAAGCCAGAGACGGCGTGGTGTGCGACGGAAAGCCGGTGGTGTGTGGTGACGGTTGTGGACGGGGAGAGACATTAGGACGGGAGATGGGACACGGGGCCCGGGACGCAGGACTGGAACGGCGTTGGGCGTGTCGAGGGTCCATGTCGAGAGCACGAGGGGTCGAGGGGTCGAGGGGTCGAGGGGTCGAGGGGTTAAGGTGATGATGCTATTGGGGTTCCACGTTGGCGATGCAAAGTTCCAGTCCTCGCAGTTCAGCTGGTGTCGAAAAGGCCGGGGCCTCTGATTCGCCCTTCGTGTGACCCAAGGGTCGAAGCAATCTCGCCGGAGTTTTTATTTCATCTTTTTTATTCACACAGTGCAGTCTGGACTCTGGAACACTTTGTAATGGATGCAAGCACATGGGAGGAAAGCGAGACGGAGAGACGGAGTCAAGCCCGGTGCACGCAGTCCCTTTCCTCGCCCAAAGTACCTATGGAGGTACCTTTACCTAAAGTAGGTAGGGACGTTGAGAGGACGGGAGTCTCAGCTCCCGTCCTAGGTACTGCGCCAAAAGCAAGGTGTAGACTCCAGGCTAAGCGTTGATACCTGCCTTTTCCTTACGTACCTTAAGGACCTAGGGATACAGAGTGACAGAATACCCAGGATGCTAAGTACCTTAGGCAGGCAGCTAACGTAAGGCAAGGCACCTAACGATTCCCTGGAAGTCTTGGACCCCCTCCTTTGTCTGGAAGAATTTTGGAAGTTTACAAAACACGACGGGAAGCAGCAAGCTACCTGAGACACCCGCAGGAAGCGTACCTGCCACACACCACTTCTGTAGGCGCAACTGCCCCTTTTGGAGGCCGCCCCCAAAAGTGACTGGCAGCCTGGTCCAATCAACCAGCCAAAGTCCCACTGGTGTCCACATGTCCCATCCGTCCACACCATGGTCAAGACGGGACACTGGTGCAGGCGATCGATCAACCGCTGTAATTATTTTCAGCACCCGACGATGAAGGAAGGGAAGCCACGACCCGGCCTCGTCCTATCCTGTGTGCACCTTTCTCCGTTCCGCTCAAAACATGTTGGATCCAACGACACAGGATGCAACTGCCATTTGTGCCTTCCACATTCTTGCCATTGCACGTGACGCATCTCTGCACTCTGCACATGTGAAGGCCGTTCCCTCTTCCTCGACGGCCGAAAGACTGCTCTACAAACATACCTTACTTACCTTGGATACCTACCAAAGGTCAGATACTCCATGCAGAGACAGGCATATGACCACCTTCCTTCATCTCAACTCTTCAAGTCAGGTTAAGGAACCTGCCATCCGGTCTTGTGCCTGCCGCTTCCATCCCGTCCCATCGGCCCGGATGTCTGTCAGGTCCCCGGAGATGCAGTGCCAAGCCCCAGCCTCTTCCACGTGCCTCGTTGACTGTTCATGTTGGTTATTTTTGTCTAGAAGAAACCTTGCAAGCTTCCTCTTCTTTCAGCCCTCTCTCCCCCCAACCTCCACTCACATCAATAACGACAACGGCAACGACAACGACTACGACACCGACTTTTCGCCATTCGGCCCCCAAAACCAGCTCACGACGATCCTCGAAGACCGTCCCCTTTGCTTGCCAGATGCAGCTTTGCGGCCGCCAGCGGCAAAACACAGCCACAACTCAAGACTCGCGGCATCTCCCTCACCCAACCATTTCCTGCACTTTCCAAGGTGGAAAGACACGCACAGCTCGTCTCCAGCCATACGGTACCGAATCACCCCCCTCGAACGCCAACGTCTACGCGTCTACTCTCCTGACGCAAGATACAGGCTCAGCCCTTGTGGCAACATGCAGAATACGAGAACACAAGGCCTGCTCAAGTTGCCTCATGCAAAGTGCATCTCCACCGCCCACCCAGCACTTGACCTCCAGATTTGCATTCACAGCAGCTGTAGCCTGTCCTTGAAAGTTTCCTCCCCCGATATGGGGCGCCGAGCCACGGAGCCGACGCGGCCTGATCGCCGCTGGAGCCCCCCGTTCCTGAAACTTTTCTATTCCTGTTCTTAGTCTGGACCAGGTTGCCAAGTTCAGATCCGCCCCCAATGCTCCCGCTCGATAACCAGACTGGGCCATTCAACTTTCAGATCACCGTTCCGGCTGGCTTCTTTCCACTGGGCCATTGGCATGCGGATGTTTTGTTCCTGTCTTGTCTCGTCGAACCCCTTTTCCAATTCTGCCTTGATAGGCCTTGGTCGTTGCGTTTACGAGAACGTCAAAGGCCTCGTGCCTCTCGCCTCCTAGCGAATCCCGTCGTCACACCTTCTGCCGGTCTCGCCTCCCGGCCACCCCGTATTTTTACAGAGGCGACGACAACAAATCGCAGCAGCTCATTGTGGAGATGCTGCGCGTCATCCGCTCGCGCGCGCACATGCTACTACATTGCAATTTGACCTCCCACTGCATTCAGCTAATTTTTCGCTTTATCGTTCCGCCTGCTGATATATGCGACGGAATACGAAGCCGCCCCCAAACCAAAACAGCGGCCGTTTTTTTTTTCTGCCTGATCCGCGCATTCCATCAACGCCGGAAGAAAGCGGCCACCATTTGGCACGTCCTACGACCCGGCGTCGCCATTAATCAAGAATGAAGGCATGCGAGATCACCACCATCGGCCGTCTCGTATTATAGAAGACATCGTAAAAACGCCGTTGGACAAGATGCAAAGACTTGCATGACAGCCCAGCCCTCGGCCGCGCCATCCCGTCTGGCGATTCGTGATAAGATTGTGTCACATATCCTCCGGCCCAAAGCATTGGAGTTCGGCCAAGTGCTTATCCTTCGCCGTCTCGTTTTAACCTCGAGGTGCAGTTGCTCATCATCTTGCATGCTATCTGCAAAACGTCATCTAGGTGTGCCACAAAACGAGGTTGATCACCCGGAGCATAAGCGTTCAAAGTACCATCTGCACGTTTCTGGTGTCAACGAGCCAACTGAACGTCACTCCTCTCCGACGCGGTTATCGCAGCCACTCACGCCACTTTGCCGACAGCCTGCCATAATGCTCCCACATCCAGCCCCGGCCCCTAACCCACCGAGACAATGCGAAGCCATTCAGGGACCCTCACACGCTTCAGCCTTACGAAGATCCCGGCTCTCTGATATGCACTGGCGTCAGCATGTTAATCATTCCCCATCCACTAGTCTCCCCAAGCCCTGACATATCCCCTGGTCATTAGCAATCCATTGGCTGGCCGGCATCGAATAGCTTGCCAGACTATCAAGCGGATGCATCATTGATTTGGTTTGCTTCGTCGATTTGGTCAAGTTCGCTCCACGAAACTGCCTCGAACCTGACCCTCCCAATCAACATTGGTTTGTGGCCCTGATACCACCGCAAGCTCCGCTGACCGCCTTTTCTTTTGTCGATTGTGGGAATTTCCCCGGCGCGAAAGAGCGTCCCCTTGTTGATCTGTGATTGATCCGCTGCCTAGTCGGGCGCAACACCGTGTATTCCTTGCCATGAAAAGTCGGCGACGCGAAGGACCATGCATTTGCCAGTCTACATTTTTGTAATCGCCTGGTGGATGAGAGCGGCATCTAACATCCGACGGGTCATTAACATCACTACGGGCGAGGCTTTCGGAAGGCCATCAGCACTTGTTCACGTTGGGAGCCTCATGCTGGAACGCGACAGGCTGGGTTACGACATCCCCTCAGCCTTGGCTGTTGCGACACGCTTAATGCCCGTGGCCTCCTGCTCTTGGCCCACGGCCAGGATTCAAAAGTCCATTTTTCTAGTGCCATAAGAAATGCGGTTGATGATTCATGCCAAGCTTACATTTCGTCAGTGTAACCATGTTGAGTGTCTTTCTTAGGTAAGTATGCCCTCAGCAACGACTTGATTGGGACATCACAACACACCGGATCCCCAGGTCTAATCGTCGCTCACAACTTGAGACCAAGCTACCTCAGCGTCGGAACTGGCGGCTCTGTCCCACACCCGAAAGCCAACGACAAAGTTGAGTCAGCCCTGCATCTTGACAAAATTTGTCCTCCCTTCTTCATCATCAAGACTAGACGCAAAGTGCAGTCAGAAAGAAGCCTTCTGCCAAGACCTGTTGGATCGGACAGGCGCAATTCCGCCTACGGCTTCGGGCGCCTCGGGCGACACGCGACTGTCAGATGGCTTTCTCGCGACGTCGAGTCATGATCGTCGCGGTGAGTTTTGATCATTGAGCTGACGCCATTCTCTCTCGATGAAGCGATCTCACATCCGGTCCCACGGGCATATTCACCCACTGTACCGCCCAAACGGGTGATATTTTCTCAACGCCCTGACGTGTGTGCTTGTGAGCAATGTGCGAATGGTGATCTCTTGTTATGCCGCATCTGGTGCTCCAGCCCTCCGGAGACGACGGAGGCGTAAGATACGGATGATGGCGTTGCGCTGGCTGACTGACAGCACTACCAACATGGACGTCAGCCAGCCTCACGGAAGCCTCTTCGTCCACAACAACTCAACATAGGGCCAGGCTGACACGTCCGAGGTTTCGAGTCCCGATCGCACCCAGGCGTGAACGGTGGCTGCCGCCTCCGTCTATCCCTGTCTCGGTCGCCGTCGTCAGATGACCGAGAAAGGGCACCTGGGTACCCTAACCGGATATTCGGCGTATGATGAAAGGCGTTTTGTTTTTCACTCCCCATGGAATTGAATGCATGGGAGTAAGTCTACTGATCGTTGCGGATCTCCCTTGATCGAGTCTGCTAGACATTACACAAACACTCCAAGACCTAGAGTCCAATACTCACACCCACCTCCCCCTTCTTCCTTCTGCCCTCACCCCTCTCCAACATGCCTCTTCTCACATCTTCGCTCCCGTTTCTCCTCGTCCACCTTTAAACGCCAGTTCAAAGTAAGATAAATCGCGACAAGAAACACAAAAAAACACAAGTAGCCTGCTTTGCCTGCCCTGCCCTGCCCTATCATGCCTGAACCGCCAAAGAACCCATCAATCCTGAACCCCTTTTTGTTTTTGTTTTTTGAAAAAAAAAAGGCCACCACCAATTGTGCTCGCGTCGTGTCAAGTCGAAATGCCGCCTCGCCCCATGATCGAAAACGTTATTGAATCTGACAAAGATGAACTCCCCAAATAGGGAAGCCGAAAAACCACCCTTTGTAGAAAAAGATAAACGTCCTTGGACATCCATCTGACAACCTAGGCAACCGGTGATTGCTCAAGATACGTGGCCTGTAGTCACATGCCAATACCGATCCCGATTCCGCCCATCCCGACGTCCATGGGTTCGAGGCCGCTGCCGTCGCCCGGCAGGTCACGATCCTCCTCCATCATCTCGATGAGGTTGTCGAGGTTCTCGTCGAGGTTCTCCGCGTCAGCTGGGGGTAGGCACTTGCGCAGGAGCCGGCGGTACTTGTCAATGTTCTCGCCTGTGCCAACCATGCTGAGCGCCTCGACGTAGTCAGACTCTGACTGTCTCTGCTCCGAGAGCATGGCCTGCAGCTGCCTCGCCAGCTCGAGACGATCCTCGTACGAGGCCTCGTTGGCGTCGCCGTTGAGCATATTGATCTCCTGGTCCACAGCCTGCTGCACGTGTAGGCGGTTTTGATGTGTGATGAGGGACATGACCTGATGCTTGGCGCGGTTGGCTTCGCTGATGATCGCCGCTGCGCCGTCGTCTGCTTCGAGCTGGGCCTCGAGCTCGGCCATGTGCTGGTGTACCGCGGCGAGTTCGGCTTGGGTATTGGAGAGGATGCGACGGGCTTCCTTTTCCGCCTGGTCCTTTTCGGTCAGCTCCTCGTCGTAGCTCCCCGCGAGGTCTTGGAACTTTTCAATGATGAGCGGGGTGATGCGTGATTGAACCGTGTTCGCGGCCTCTGAGTGGAAGGACGAGAGGTTGAGCTTCTTGCTCGTCGTCATGCGTTCTGGCATTGCGTCGCGGAATGAGACGTGACGCTGGGAGTCTGGTGCAAAGGGTGACGATGATCGCTGAGGACCCCGCTCCTTCTTCGTGGCGTTGAGCTGGGCGATGAGGTCCTCCGCCCGTACGCCTTCATGGTTGGGAATGCTGGTAGAAGCCTGTCGCCCGAGCAGTGCCCTGATGCATTTCCTCGCGTTGCGCTCTGCCGCCAGGTGGAGGGCGGTGTTTCCCTGTTCGTCTTGCGCATCGATGAGCTGCTGCACGTAGGCAGGGTCGTGCGTTTCTTGTAACTTGTTCAGGATGTTGTCCAAGTAGTATCTCGAACACGAGTGGCTGACGACTCGGCCGTTCTTCATCACTGCCGCGTGGTGGATGACCGTGCTCCCCGTCGCATCACGCGCATCAACGGTCTCGAATAGCTCCTTCATGACCTGAGGAAAAGTTTGTTTTTCGTAGCAGTTTGTGAAATGCACAGCGCGCATGAAAGGAGTCTCTCCCCTCACGTTCTGAACATTCAGACTGGCACCGAAGCGCCGTAGCTGCTTTATGACGTCCACGTCGCCCATAGCCGACGCCCAGTGAAGCGCCGTATGCTCCTCCGAGTCGATAATCCAATTCGGTTGGAAATTTGGCGGTGGCTCAGGCCGGTATGCTGGCTTCTCGTTCCTTGAGAGGAGGAAGTAGTCGAGAAGCTCGTCTCCATAGACGGAATGCTGCTGCTGCGTCAAGTCCTGGATGGCCTCTTCCCTCTTCCTCTTCCTGTGGCCGGTGGATTGGTGGGTCATGTCATAGCGGTCGTCTTCGCCCATATACGAGGCGGAAGCAACGGTCAGGTTGTCAGGGGTATCATCGTCATTCATCATCGAGTCGCCGACTTCGTACTCTTCTGGCGGCGGCGCGCCTTGCATCTGGTTGGCAGACGGCTGTGCCTGTGATGCTGCTTGCTGCTGCTGCTGTGTGAAGTTCGTACTTGGCCATTTAGGCACTGCGGGTTTCTTTGGTGCCTTTGGTTTGCTTGTGTGTCTTGGAGCCGGGGGTGGGCTCTGCTCGCCTGGAGTGTATTCGAAGATGAGGCGCAGACGGTCATAGATGTTGTTGCGCTGGGCGAGGGCGACGCCCTTGTCGAGAGGGATCCATGTGCCCTGGTACTTTCCGTATCCGCCCTGGATCTTTTCGTGCTTTTCCTTTTGTACCTCACGCTCAAGAATGCGTGTCCGGGCGGGTTTGTCGAAGCCGGCGGCTTTGAGAATGTGTGTTGCGTTGATCCAGTCATCTTGGCGCCGTCGCATGACATGTTCCTTGAGGTCATCTCCGAATTGGAACTCGTAGACGGGAATCTAGAGGATCGATCAATTAGCATCGGTCTCGTAATTGTGGCAAATACAGAACCGGGGTTGGCATGGGGCATCTCTCGGCCGACCCCGACGATTGAAGCCATCCCCGTTCCCGAAGGGAATGTAAGCGTCCAGTCCGACCCGGTGCTTCGGATGACAGTGTCTCGGAAATCCGAGAGGTTGAGCAGAGACTTCACCAAATCCATGAGAAAAGCACTTACACCACTGTATGTGGCGCTGTAAACGCCGGGTTGCGCATTGCCCTTAACCATCGTCGGTGACCTGGAGCAAGGGACAGGCCCTGCGGACAACTCGTAAATGCGTCAGGAGGCACGTTGGCAGCGTTTCCGATCAGCGGCAGGACTTCGACGAGAGAGGACTTTCAAAGAGGGGGCGATTGGAGCAGTTAATGTGGCGTTTTGTTCGGGGCAGGACAGGTAGTTGTGGAGGCGAGGGTCGGTGAGGCTCGGGTTGAGGACCGGTATCACGGAAATTTCACCAGGTTGAGTGGATGCACTTTGGGGGTTGAGGGAAAGGGCACGTCGACGACGCGAGACGCGCCTTCTTCAGATTACATTTACGCGAAAGGCACTTTAAAGCAGCTGCGCTCAAAAGAGGGCCCGAGCGTCAATACAGGGGCCAAGGGGCGCCTCCTTCGAGCCCTTCAAAACAAGTGCAGGAGTCACGTGTCTTTCTTTGTCAATGTGGGTCCGAGCTTCACTTTACCCCGTACCGTCGGCAAAGACCTGGGGATCCTCCCCAAAGGCCTCTTTGTGGCTCTTTAAGGTCACCACGGTGACTTGCCAACAAGTATTCTCTCATGAGTTTCCTTCTTCCTTTTTACCGCTTGGAGAAAGAAATGCGACCCGGTATGTGACAACTGTCAAGGCTCCATTCTCTTACAGACAAAAAGTGCCCGCCTGCCGCCTTTACAACAACAGCTCAGTTGTTCAAACAAACAATGTCGGAGTGTTTGCCGGCGGACAACCTTTGTATTGAATGTTTGCCAAAGATCCGACGTGTAACTGGTTGACTCCTATCCGATCCCGGGGGTTTCGGCATGGTAGAGTTGCAGCTTAACCGCATGCCTATCATTAGTAATCCTTCCTTCGCTGGCCGCATCGGCGCCGTGACGTCTTCAGATGTCGCACGTATTGGCCTACCCCGCCAAGATGGTGGGGTCCATGCCGTCTGACTCCCAAGAAGCCCACTCCGAAGCAGTTTGTCGAGCCTACTTGATCACGACATCGCTTCGCAACTTAAACCATTGGCATTCTCGCGATATCCACACCGGAACAAGAAGCCTAATATAAAACTCGACGCTCCCCTTTCTTAACACCTTCTCAAGGTTCGTACGTTTTCTCAATATAGTTACTCCGACATTCAGCTCTCTCCACCCTGCCTTAATCGACTTACTCAAGGATACCCAGCTTCCGTCATGCCTCTTGTCGCTTCAAACCCGAAGGACCGCATCATCCTGGGTCTCATGACCTTCGGACCTGATGAATCCGCCGGCGCCCGAATCACTGATCTGGAGACTTACAACAAGGCCCTCGATGTCTTTCAAAGCCGCGGCTACAACGAGGTTGACACGGCTCGTGTGTACGTTGGCAGGAAGCAGGAGGCCTTCACTCGCGAGGCCAAGTGGAAGGAGAGGGGGTTGACGCTCGCCACAAAGGTTCAGTATCCCGGACAGCCTGGCGATCATGCCGGGGCCAGGGTGATCGAGTCCGTCGAAACTAGCTTAAAGGAGCTCGGCACCGACTCCGTCGATGTGAGTGAAGAAGAAAACGTATCTAGTCAGGGGTCAAACTAATGTTACGTTGACAGATCTTATACCTCCATGCTGCGGTACTAGCTGGTGTCCCAAGTATGGTCTCGGATAGTGACTAATAGTGGCTTACAGGATCGCGCAACCCCATTTGCAGAGACACTTGAGGCTCTGGACAAGCTCCACAAGCAAGGCAAGTTCGTGAAGCTGGGCCTTAGCAATTTCACCGCGTTTGAGGTGGCCGAAGTGGTCTTGACTGCCAAGTACAACGGTTGGGTCCGCCCGACGGTGTACCAGGGCATGTACAACGTCATCACACGCAGCATCGAGCCCGAGCTGATTCCGGCTCTGCGCCGCTATGGACTCGACCTCGTCGTGTACAACCCCATTGCCGGCGGTCTGTTTTCGGGCAAGATCAAGTCCAAGGACATCGTTCCAACGGAGGGCCGCTTCTCGGACAACCACGGCACGGGGGGCAACTACCGCAAGCGCTACTTCCGCGAGAGCACGTTCAAGGCTCTTCAGACAATCGAGCAGGCGGTGGAGAAGAACGGGCTGACCATGATTGAGACGGCGCTGCGATGGACGGTGCATCACTCGGGCCTGAAGATCAAGGATGGCAACGACGGCATCATCATTGGCGTATCGAGCGTGCAGCAGCTCGAGGACAACCTCAACCAGCTCGAAAAGGGACCCCTTCCGGAGCAGGTTGTCCAGGCGCTTGATCAGGCGTGGGCTGTTTCCAAGGCGGACACGACCAACTACTGGCACTTGGATCTCGAGTACAAGTACGACACCCGGGATGCTTTGTTCAGCGCCGGTGCCAAGTGATCGGGCTGAACTACGATGGACGGGCAGAATTTTGAAGCGAGATGCGAAATGTCGTAGAAAGGCAGACAAGCCGGTCCTTGCGGCCTTGTAAAATAACGAAAAAATGATCTTATCAGATGTCAAAATCGACGCACATGAATATACCCTGTTCTTGAAGCGATCTCTGGCGCGAGATGTGAGGGTTTGCTTTTGCAGGTGTGGCAGCTGGGCCAATGTCCGAGTGTCCAGTCATGCGACTGGATGCGTGATGGCGTCAGGCCGGAGGAGGATGGAACATGGGCCGAGGGGAAGTGTGGTTTTGAGGCCCTCCCGCTGTCGCTGAATGGTTGTGCCGCCTCAGTGGCCTGCTACGATAGCCGGGCACGCTAAGACATGTTTGAGGCTGACCTCGCCAGAGTTATCGGACGCAGGTGACAGGCTTGTCACGACGCTTCTGACCGCAACTTGTGACGTGCGCGAGAATTGGCAGAAGGGTGTGGTATCTGGGTACTTGATTCGGTACAATGGTAGGGCAGAGAAGACGGTGCGCAAGACAGGAGCAGAACTGGCGACGGGACCAGACGAGTTGTCCTTGACCTCTCTTACGGTTGCCTTAGCATCCGCAAGTACTGGAATAGTGTGGGAGCAATAGCGGCGGAGAGGCTGCGTAAGGTTGGATGGCTGGGTGTTGGAGACATGGACGTGTTGCGTGTGCAGGAGACCGAGGGGAGTAGTGGGGGGAAAAGATGGAGGGAAGACCCTTTCGCGCGAACCGCCCACGCGGGGCCACGCCCGCCAGCCTGGCCAGTGCCAAGTGTGGGCAGGAAGTCAGCTATATTAGCCGAATCTTAGCGACATAAGGAGCCTTAGGGATGGGCGATGGGCCTATAGAAAGTCACCTTGTCAAGTCCTGTGTATGTAGTTCGTCACCACTAATCGCGTGATTGGATACCTACTGAGTACTTTCTTTTGGTCGTCTGCCCAGTACCTTATCGTACCTTCCATCCCATTGTAACGAGATGCGCAATGTCGGGCTGCCTTTCCCTTCCAACAATCCCGAGTCGCCGTCCGCATCTTCCTGCATCCCGTCCCGAGGCCTGCGTTTGCAACTTGCGCCAGTCCACCCAGTATCCACTCCCAAAAAGTGTCCAACTGTACACATCCATTCCCGACCCAAAAGAGCCCCAGCAGCAAGTCCAAGCAGTCGGCTCGCATACTACGTTTACCGCGTACCCCTTCCCTTCCTTACTCGAGCCTATTTGCAGCTCATGCAGCATTTGGTTTTCCCATTCATGTCACTCCTTCTTGATTAGCCTTTTTCTCTGTGCTCTTTCTCGGTCCCTCTTATCTCTCGCTATAATCTCCTAGTTTCCCCCTTCCATTCTGACGTTGCCTTCATCCCTTCTTATGCCTCCCAGACTCAACACAGGGCCGGACGGAACCCTCAACCTCCCCCATTTGCGACACGACCATTCTCATAACCCTCCTTTGAGCGCAACCACATGCGATTCCAACATTTCAGATTACATCGGTAGTGGTACCAGTAGCCCTGGAGTGAGCCCTGGGCTCGACCAGCGCCTGGCCGAATTTGATGCATTGCGATCCGGCGACGACGACTACTTCAAAAACGACTACGACGACCAAGACGACGACATGGACAGCCAACGACCCCCCCTCCTCCGAAACCACAATTCCCGCTCAGGACAACCTCTTCTGAACGCAAAGGACGACGAAGATGAAGACCACCGTGGCAGGAGCTATTCAACTCGCTCCCGAGGAGCCAGCCCCTTGCTGACCCCGAGTCGACCGGCTTTCTCTCGCGGATCGACCATGCGAGCCCACTCTCCCTCGACCATCACAGCCAACGCGCGGAGGAAATATATCTACGCGGCGTTCTTCCTCGTTCTCAGTCTGTTCTCCTTTGTTGTCCAGACCGAGCTGTCAGCCTACATCCAACAGGAACTGCACTGGGACAAGGCCTACTGCATGCTCTACCTGACCCACGGCTCCTGGGCGATGCTCTGGCCAATCCAGTTACTGATCCTGCGAATCAATAAGCGCAAAGTTGCATGGCCATCCTTTTGGCGAAGACACACCGAGTTGCTTCACACCACCGCCATAATGGTCCAGAGACAGGACCTCGACTACGCTCGACCAAGCCCACAGCCCCGCGTATCCCCATGGACCTACATCATCAAGACCACCGCCTTCATAACTACTGCGTTGACAATCGGTGGCCTGAGCTGGTACGTCGCTGTCAATTTGACGACGCCCTCGGATTTGACGGCCATCTACAACTGTTCGGCTTTCTTCGCCTACGTCTTTTCTGTTCCGCTGCTCAAGGAGCCTCTGCGCCTGGACAAGTCTCTTGCCGTTATCGTGGCCATTGCTGGTGTCTTGATCGTTGCGTACGGTGATACTAGCCCGGGCGAGGACGATGCCGCTCACCAGCAAGAGGCCGGCAACCGCCTCACGGGCAATCTGATCATTGGCGTTGGTTCCGTCCTGTACGGCCTTTACGAGGTGCTCTACAAGCGATATGCCTGCCCGCCTGAAGGCTGTACTCCTAACCGCGGCATGATTTTCGCTAACACGATCGGTTCTTGCATCGGTGTCTTCACGCTTACGGTGCTATGGATTCCGCTTCCCATTCTGCACTGGACTGGTGTCGAGACGTTTGACCTGCCGACTGGCTACACGGCTTGGATGCTTCTCTGCAGTGTCATTATGAATGCGACTTTTGCCGGCAGTTTTCTAGTCTTGATCAGTCTGACTAGCCCTGTCTTGTCCAGCGTTGCAAGTCTGTTGACGATTTTCATCGTTGCTATTACGGACTGGCTGCGGACTGGCGAGCCGCTCAGCGCTGCAGCTCTCATCGGCGGTGTCATGATCATGATCGCATTTGGCATGTTGAGCTGGAGTACATGGCGAGAGATGACCGAGGCTGAAGCCACCAAGGCAGTCGACCTCACCGATAGCGGCGATGATAGCGACAGGGAGCGCGAGGACTAGGCGCTGATTGCATGCATGGTGTCGGCACAACACCAAACGGCGTTGGGGAAATTCTGGTTTGTTCTCTTGTCTTCGACACGGGTATTGGCATTTTCATACTGGGGTCGGTGGATACCCTGGGTTTTGGATTCCAACAGCATGGTCACAACAAACTTTTAGCTGTCGCAGCAGATTCAAAGAGGGGGAAAAATGATCATGGTCATTGCGATACTTTTTGATTCACTGCATCTGGGGAGTTTAGCCCCACTGCCTGTTGTTCTCTTCTCTTCTTGTCATTGTTTACCATAGACGATATCGGTTTGGATCCATGAAACGCTTGTTAGAAAAGCAGCGAGATGAAGGTGTTGACAGCTGCTGGGTGGTAGTCTTTTGTTTCTTGAACAACCTTCAAATGGATGCGAAATTGCTGCGCAGCAGCACAACTCGTCAACACACTTGTCTAACTCTTAACCTTCATCGCAGCCCCTCGTTGTCAACCGCCGCTTGTTGATCATCTGGATTTCGTCTGTCCGAATCCTTCCACCCCCTTCCTTTTCCCCTATCCCACCATTCCACAAGTCCAAAATCGATATTTTCTTGGCATCCGTAAAGGCCAGGTAAGTGAAAACTTGAAGGGACTGCTAAAATTCGGTTGACATGAAACAGTGGCGCGGTGGCTCCAGCGATGAACACTCCCGGCCTGCCCGGGGCGTGCTCCATGTTGAACGGACTGGCTCCACGTGGGATCCTTGCAATTGGCCACTCATGAGCATCTAGACTGGGCAAGTTCTCGTCTGGCGAGATACTGATCTTCCGCGCCATTTTCTAGTATGGCCCCTTTCAGGTGCGCTTGGAAGCAAGAGTCTTTGCTATTTACGGAGTAGTTTACTTGGAGACAAAAGGTGAGTTGGGTTAACTGAAGTAACGGAGGTGGGAGGCATGAGGGTGCGGATTGAATCTAGTGTTCCTGGGTTGCCAAGTCTATAGCAATACCATACCGTCATCATTGCTCTCTCTCTTCCCCCCTCTCCCTCTCAGTATGAGCCTCCCGATTTGCGATGAGTTGAAACCGACACTGAGGAGACAGTCTACGCGAGTACGTCACTCGGTTCGGTCGCAACGGGTAGGCCGTCTATCTCGGATCGATGGCCGGCAGCTTCGGCGGGTGTCTTGGACCGCACCCCGCGGATGGGGGACTTGGGCGTGCAGATTTGACTTTCAACATTTATCGCAGGGAAGAGGGCGGCCAGAAGGTGTTTACTGATTAGTCTTGAGGGGGAGTGCCCGGAACCACGGATGCCAAAGCGGCATTTTTGGGACTTTCGGACGACTAGTTGAGAGAGAGCAGAGATGGAGCACGGTTGGGGTTTCGAGTAGTTGGTGTTTCGAGATGGACCGGCTGACGAGAATATGGGATTGAGAGTTGGCGGCACGGATGACGGCAAGACCGTTTGGGATCGCCCTGTCGTCATCCCTTTCAGTCTTCCTAGAGCATAGCATCAAGGTCCAAAGAAAACACGATTCCAATGAGTCATATTCAGAAGACGGATGAGGCGGCAAGTTCGGTTACATTATCGATTGTTATTCTGGGTCTGTTCGCCGCGGTTTGATTGTTGAAGAGGCATCCCAAAGAGCTTTTTTCACCGTAAACAAGGGGGAATGCAGTGTATAAAGTATTTAGGAATCTAGCAAGACAATGAGAGACTACGCAACCCTATAGAAACACATACTAAAAGCATATTACTTTCTTTTCAACTCTCAATAAGTTTCCTCCAGCCCTTTATTAAGCACCACATACATAGCTATTACGAAATATGATCTAGTGTCAATGGTATAGACGAAGTAGCGTGTATCAGGGGACGCTCGGCTTAGTAGTGGTGAAGTAGTAACACGTATGCACTTTAACATGGGGGGAATTTGACTTGAACCGAATGCAGTTGAACCTATTTTCCTTACCCTCAATGAAAATAGATAACGCAATAGGTGTTGATGGTGAGATGTGGTAAATTGTACAATAGCTGAGTGAGCCCCCTAAAGAATCCACGCCAGCCTCCCTAGTTACTCAGCCGTATTGGGTTGAGAAATCAAATCGGAACAGAGCTATAGGGCCATTACCCAAGTGACTGTGTCCGCTCCTCTGTTGTTAGATACTATAATCTTTCTGACCCTTTTCCCAGTTATGCCGCAGATCCTGGTCGCAACTTTTCCGAATGACGTGTATCGAAACAAATCCCAGATATCCTCATCAGTTCCGCTTGATGTCAGAGTAAAGCCTTCTGTGGAGCCAAGATCCAGGAAGTCTCTAGCGCCCTCGAGTGCGTCGGTGACTCCGTCGTTGTTGACGTTCTCCCAGCCGAGGTATGTCAAATCCGACGTTTCTTTACCCTCTCGTCTCCACAATGCCATCAGAATTTGGCTCAGGTAGAGTCGATTACGTGTCGTGTCATAGCTGTTGTATGCTGTCTTGACAAGGATCTCGTCATCGGTAATGGCGACCATGGTGACAGCATCGTGACCGCCTTCATAGCCATTAGTAAATACCAATGTCTCTCTACCCTCGTCTCGAACTGTGTAAGCGGCGTGACCCTGGAGACGACTCAGTATTGATCAACATAATAGCGCGAATCATCGATTCTCACGGCAAGCTACATACGATGTTAGTGACAACCTGCACAGGAGCAGAAGAGGGAGTACAAACAGTAGCAAGCGAAGGGCTTGAGAGTAAAGAGATTACAAGCGGCTGAAGGAGGCTTAAGAACTTCATTGTGATTGATTTAGCCTTAAGAATTGCACAAGTCGTCGCAATGGCGAGGTGCCTACCGATGAATCAATGATTGTAGGTGAACGATATATATACAAGGCACATGGAGCTGCCAGTCGGCAACTTTTGCAATCAAAGTTTCTCATTACTCCGTCTCACAACTAGGAGCTTCTTTTGACAAGACCGAAAATTACTCGACAATTCCAGGCCATCGAGTAAAAAGCGACAATTTCCCCTTTGGAGTGAGGGCTCTGATTCTTTTGACCGGAAGCTATTCACATGAATCGTCGGGTCTGCCTGGATGGAGTAGAAGACAAACCAAAATAAACAAGGAGACGAGGCCCCAATGGAGCAACATGGCCAGTCCGAGCTTACTGTGTACTAGTGGAACGCTGCGAACTTCTGAATATTGGTGGAGAGCATCATGTTAGTTATTTCCAAAGCTTATTGCTCTGCTCATGAAAGCATGATATGGGGTTGTACGTTTTGAAATGGGCGTACTCCCCCAATTTGTGCATCCCAGTAGCTCAAGGTCTTGTGCTGAGGCCGAGGAATTTTAACTGGGATGGCACTCATACCCGACTGTTCTCGTACGATCAGCAAAAGCAAGGTATTCTAAGTGGACTCGTGTTCATATGTGGAAAATCTCGTTGGCGATCCCGGTCTTCACTTTTGTGCAGGAAGATGGAGTCCATTGATAGACTAGATATGAAGCTGCCCATACGGAAGTACCATTCAAAAAATTCTACTAGACTGCTATGGCAGTATATGGTCATCAGCTGGTCAATATTATTAACATATTAGTCTACCTGGTATCTAGAAGGTAGGCCAGAATATCCCCTATATATCCGTTACAAATGGTCTCTCTAGATTTCCTTGTTATTATGTCAAGAATTTATATGAAGCTTTTTATCTTTATTGGAATTTCAATTTTCTGAGCAGCCTGAGCAGAATCTTTGAAACGGCACCTCCGTACTTGACACCAGCTTATCGGAGTGCACTACTCTGGCCCGTTCTAAAATGACATAAGTTTATGAGGACGCTGAGGCCATTAGGATCACTCGTTGTGTGCGCAAGCCTGGAATTAGAACATCAAGGGAGCTAGCTAGGTGAAAGCAAACAAGCTGAGCTGCCAATATATTTTAGAAGACACCATAAAAAGAGCGGGGGAAATGAAACTGGCAAAACTTGCAGAAACTACCTAGGTGGGCCCTTCGGGATACTATGTCTTGCGGGCAATCCGAAACGCTCCCTGGAAGAGCGAATTAAATAGTTTTTCAGGTTCACTGAATCTGTCTGTTCTCTTCTCCGCCTCACCAGGTTGGGCATTTCGGATGCCCGTTTGGGCAATTGTAATGCTTTCTTTGGCGGCCAATCATAAGATATTTTTTTACTAGTTGGTGTTTTCACTCATAGGGGATGAGCACTAAACTGTACTCGATATGTTTAGAGAGAAAGTTGTCACATTCAAGACAAAACTGAGTCTATCCCGTTCCAGAATTAGGTTCAAATGAAATGTGGTGACATGAGATGAAATGTGGGAAAATCGGACGTTTGTTGAGGTCAATTCGACATCTTCATGTTTGCTCAGCTTGCGAGGATAGTCAATGCTCACGCCGTGGCATGGCCCTTGTCCCCACGCCGCTAGGATAGCGGAGACAACTTAATTAGCGAGTGACTAGGCGATAGCCCTCCTGGAACTTTCCGCTAAAAGGCCTCATTCTGATCCTTGTTGAAACCAGCAGATTTCTTCTTCCAACTCCATCACATCAACTCGGCCTTCGGTTTTTCAAGCTAACGCCCGCCACCATGTTTGAGCAGACTCTCAAGGCCATTGGTCTTGTGTGGGTTCTCTACATTATTTACAAACTCTACGACCTCGTTGCAATATGGGTACTCCCCTCCGTGCCGTTGACCCGCTATCAGAAAAAAGGTTCGCATGAGTCCTGGGCACTCGTCACCGGCGCGTCCGCGGGAATCGGGCTAGGCTGCGCGCAGGAGCTCGCGCTGAGCGGCTTCAACATCGTCTTACTGGGCCACAACGAGGATGATTTGGAAGACGCGCGTGCTCTCATCGAGTCCGAGTGTCTCCGTCGACATAAGAACGAGATCGCGGTCCGCATTCTCGTATTTGATGCCAAAACCAGCACCTCCGACAAGGTGGAAGCTGCCGTTGCCAAGATGGATGACTTGAATATCACCGTCTTGGTCAACAATGTCGGGGGCGTGCCCGCTCGACCGCCCGCGATCTGGTCGCTACACGACTACACTGCCGAAGAGGTAGACAACACCATCAACCTCAACGCGCGATTCATGGCACAATTGACCCGGCTTATGGTCCCGATCCTTGCCAAGAACGGTCCATCTTTGGTGCTCAACGTGAGCTCGGATGGGAGGGTGGGAATGCCTGGTGTGGCTGTGTACTCTGGAACCAAGGGTTTCGTCTCGTCCTTCAGCAACGCCATTGCGAGAGAGATGAGAGCTGAGAAGAGGAAGGTCGATGTGCTTTGCCTCGTATTTGACGACGTCAAGACGCAATCAAACGCTCTCGCTACGGTGCTAGGATCCCCCAACAGCAGGGAATTTGCCAAGGCGGCTTTGAAGAGAGCGGGCAGAGCAGCTCAGAGGGGCATGCTGGAGATGACACCGTGGTTTACTCACGCAGTCCAGATGGCGTTTTTTGATTGTATGCCCGAGTGGTGGCGAGTGAAGGCCATGTCTGACTTATTTAAGCAGAGGATTGAGGCTCATAGGAAGGGAAAATGATGCCCTCTTCAATGTCTGTCCCTATTCACTCTCTTCACGATTGCGATCAGGCTGTACGATATGAAGCATCATGATTCATTAACATGAAGGACAAGATTGTTCAAAGTTGTATTGATTACTAGCGTTCTTTGTGTATCGCTGAAGCAAAAGAGTGCGATGGCCATAATTCAACAAGATATGAGGGAGATTTAAAAAGACTGATGATGGCTGCGGTCTGTGTCCCAAAAAGTTCAAATTGCCGTAAGCCCAAGTCAAGGGCAAAACCCAGCAAAAGACTGGTTTGATGATTCCTAGATCAATGGACGACTCATAATTCCAGTAGTCGCTCTGATTTCTCTGACTATTCACTAGGGCGTTTCCCGAAAATTTGCTGGTCCATTACGAGCTTCCTTATATGTACTTAGACCAAGCATAATTACAAGCCCTCGTTTAGGGTCCTGGCCCTGCTGGCAAAGGTATTGTATCACAAAGCGAGGTACCGAGCGGAAGGCATGTATAATAGTAAGTGGCTTGATTAAGCCAAGTAAAACCCTTAAGCGGGATCACGGAATTATATGCTGTACGGAGCGAACCCACGGAGCGGTCGTTCCGTGGTAAGCGGTGTCCGTTGGCAATATACTGTGCGGTGCACTGCGACATATGTTTACTACCTGCGCTGATACAAGTCCTCCGAAGCCGAGGCCAGAGACAATGACGCTGCCTAGTTCTTGGCACACCGCAGGGATTGGCATTGCGGGGGTTCGAAGGTGGCATAACCATGCGGGGGTCAGAAGATTCCGCCGGTCTCTGAGTGCCATTAACGAAGCTAATCCTTCTAAATCGCCTAAATAAATTACTTAAAAAATATTCAGAAAATACCTAGGGAGTGCCTTCACAGCTATAAAATTTATGTTGATTTTTTTCGGCTTGTTAGGGTGTTGACAGGCTGACGAGAATAGAGAGAGCGGGTGAGGACCGGCGGAATCTTCTTACCACCGCGTGCGTACGTGCCTATCAATGCCGGTATTAGTAATCCAACCGAAACAGGGTCCGCGGACGAGAAGGACTTTGACCACTGAGCAACGTTTGGTCAGCCACGTAGAAGCGGGAACACAACGTGTCCAGTCACGCAGGCCGCAGATGGGTTGCCTACACGTATGCAGCATGTATGCAGGAGCGCTTTACTCAGCTGATCTATCCCGTATTGATAATCCTTTGGGAAGTGATCTACCTGTTTCTAGTTACACCAGGTTCCACGGAAAGCGGGCAGGCATTTGCGAAGTTTTGAAGTTCGTTGAGGTATAAGAACCAGGCTTCCGACGCCTTCTGCTGAAACATAACCTGGAGTCAATTCATCCCAATCTTTGCAATGGCTACCATCGAGGAATATGACGTTGGCTACACCGACGACAAAAACATCCACTATCTCGCTTATGGTCCAGTGAATGGACCCCTCCTCATATTCGTTCACGGCTGGCCGGCGATTGCACGAGCATGGGAACCCCAGCTGAAGGTGTTTAGCGCGCTAGGATTTCGGGCCGTCGCGCCGGATATGCCCGGTTATGGCAAATCGACAGCACGCAAAGTAATCGATGACTACTCCCAGCAGAGCATCCTCGAAGGCCTGCTGGCACTCCTCGCGCACACCGGTCGGAAGGAGGCCGTCTGGATCGGCCATGACTGGGGTTCTCCGTGCGTATCAACCGTTGCAGCCCAGCATCCTGAAGTTGTCAAGGCGCTGGTAAACGTCTGTGTTCCATACCGCACGCTCGACTTGGGACTGAAAAACATTTTGCCTCTTATCAATCGCCAAGTCTATCCTGAGGACCAATATCCCTATGGACAGTGGGACTACATGGCCCACTACGAAGAAAATTTCGAAAAGTCTGTCGAATGGTTCGAGAAGGATATTGAGGGAATCAACAAGGCTTTGTGGCAGAAGGGCAAGCCGATTCACCCCCAGAAGCCCACATTTAGCGCTACAATCAGAAAGGATGGAGGCTGGTTCGGCGGCATCCCAAAACCTCCAGCTCCAGACCAGATTCCGGCTCCTCTCCTCGATGGAGAGGTTTTTGATGAGTTCACCGAGGCGATGCGAAAGACGGGATACTGGCCGGGGTCGGCGTACTACTTGAACCACGAGCGTAACTACGAATTCAACTCAAAGGCACCAAACGGCGGCAAATTCGAGAAGCCTGCCTTGCTTATCCACGCGACCTTCGACTACGTGTGCGAGACCAAGACCACTCGGTTTGCCGAGCCGATGCGCCAGGCTTGTAGCAACCTCACCGAAGTTACTGTGCAAGCTGGACATTGGGTGAACATGGAGAAGCCGGCTGAGACCAACGCAGCTCTTTCAAGGTTCATCATTGAGGAGATTCCTGATTATTGGCCAGGCTTCTGGGAGAGCGGTTACGTGAAGCATGAGAAATCGGTGCTCTGATTGCGCAAATGGCGCAGCGCCCTATCGTGTGAAAGTAGGCAACAGGAATTCGATAGCAATGCTATAGATGATGATGGCCTAATGAGACCAGCGACTATCATGAGCTGAAAAGGATGTGACCAGATGTAGCATTGTACCAATCACATTTTTGCTTTCTCCTACGGTTTCGGCGGTAGATCATAGATTACGTAGCCCAAGTAGGTATTATTCAAAGATTGATTTCATGAGACGAGCGAATCCAAACCTACTTATCATGATACTGACCCATCTTTCATGCATGTGAAGCTGATACAGCGATGGATGATGGACTAAGAGGGGTTATGAAGCGAGAGAAACATTGCAGATGTTAGTAATATTTGATGCGAGACAACAGAAGCAGGGTTGAAGTACGAGTGTCGAAAGCCGTTGCCCGCGGAAGAGACTCCTGGGCAAATTAGGTATAACACCAACATTTGGGATTATTTCCGTGAAAAGAACGGTGTTTAAAAGTAGGCATTGTTCGAGTACCAAATTGTCCAACACCCGCTCTGAGTATAAGACTTTGGCGTCTTGGATACGGCTGTTCGCCTGGAAACTGCTCCGATTTGACAGAAACCCCCTCCTGAATAAGGGAGGAAACCCCATTTTACTTGGAACGAGCATGACATATGAAGAGTTACCCATGAGCTTCCGGCTCATTTTATAGCTCAAAATGCGAGAGCATGAAGTTGGAAAGTACATCGGACTGCTGCTGTCGTACCTTGACAAGCTCCAAGAATGGTTCTTCCGGGCCAATTGAACCAACGAGAATGTGCTCGGTTCCCAAGGCGAGCTGCTGATATGTCTTATCGACAAACTCGTCGACAGGCATTCCCATCGATCGACCCGTCTCCTCACCCATGTAATCATGTAACTCGGCTGCGAGAAAACTGTTAGCGCTGCCCTGAATATTTCGAACCGAAAGTTTGCTGACTAACTCTGTACCAGGGGAGGCCAAATCTCTATGATTTTGGTACTCGAACCTTGTAGTTGTTGCCTCAGAGAATACACAAAAGCATGCAGAGCTGCTTTGGACGCAGAGTATGCCGGTATAGTGACCGCCGGAATCAGCGCAAGATGCGTGCCGGTTATGATCAAACTTGTCGGGACCGCTTTGTTTTGGAGTTTCGGGAGAAACTTGATGGACATGTCCACGACGCTCAAGAAGTTGGTGTTGATCTCCTCACGAAAGGCGTCAAGGTCAACACTACTGGGCTGTGATAATTTGATCTGGCTTTGGGTACCCGAGTTGATGAACACGCAGTCCAGATCGGGGAAATTGTTAACAACCCTGTGTAAGTGTCAATATGATAATGCGCTTATGCTTTCCGGATGCAGGCATCAAGTTCGCGCATGAGTCTTGCACATTGTGAGGTAGAGGAGGGTCCCGGAGGATTGTGAGTACTTCATGCACCTTTGCACCTTGAGCTAGGTACTGACCTGTTTACAAAATCGTCGAGGCCTGCCCTGTCCGTGATGTCGAACCTGATAGAAGCTGCTTGAGTAGGGCCATGCTTTTTGACAAAAGCATCCAGTCTTTCCTGGCGCCGACCGACGGCGATGACTTTCGCACCGTTTTTGATGAGCTTATCCGCCATTGCTGCTCCGATGCCCGATGTAGCCCCTACGAGAAGGACTTGTTTGTGGGGAAAAGACATGATAGGTAGAAACTGAAACCTACTGGCTTCTTTGAACAATGAAGGATGTCGAGATGTCTAATTCTAAATCAGTTCTCATACAAATCTGCAAGCCGTGATGCCTTGGATACCAAGCTTTACACACTGAAATCTAATCTCGCCAAGGCTTATCGAAGAGCTGAGTTTGATATCCCCGAATCGCGAGGCAGCTTACTACCGGCGCTAGTGCGGGCGCTTTGTGGCATTGAGATCACTTCCAATGGAGCCAGACGGAAACAGCCGTCGGGTTTATAGAAATAAATGGCACCTAAAGCCGAGCGACATATTATTTCCTGGTGTATGGTATATCCGGGGCATGTTTTGGTGTCGGTGCTAATGCAGCTTGCCGGAGCCACAAGGATACTCCGTGGAATACAATATGAAAGAAAACAGCCGGTTGCCCGGGACTGTCGATCATACTTGAGGAGAATCGCCATCCATATCGTAAGCGGCAGCTTTAGATACAATAGCGTCGATTGCGATCAAATATCTGATGTATATAGTTCACTGAGGATTGAGATTAACTCAGTAAAACCTCAGAAAAAGCTGTAAGACAGAAGTCATTGTTGGGAGATAGGCAGATATATCACTCAAAAATTCGAGGAGAGTCGATTTATAGTATGCCATTTTTCAGCTTTGGAAAGCCGAAACTTCCAAAGTATTCTACGTTCTACTATACAGCGAGGGACACTTGTCTAATTGAGGGCATCTCTACACCCGCAAAACCGGGAATCAGCGTATCTCTTACCATCAAGCTGCTGTGGCAGGAAAAGGGTATAATAGGCGTTAATTAGTAGCTGACGGAGCGCACTGAATACAGTGGCATACGCCAGGTTTGGATTGTACTGTATGGTGTCTTAATGTGAAGTCGCGCCCATTTCTCTCCACCTTGCAATCACTTTTAATAGAGCACAGCACAGTGTACTGCTTCGCAGCCAGTAAACACTCTGCTTACCCCAGTACCTTACTTTAAGCAATTGCTTCTTCCGCCTGACTAAAACTGTTTTGTTTTTTGGTGAGGTGCCAAACCATCAACCGCATCACACAAGAGCAAGAGACCATCGCAAAAAAAAACCTCCAAATGTGTTTCGCCTGCCAACGCCTAAGCATCCTCGACGAGGACCCGAGCATTCCGGAACCGGAAGACCATGAAGATGAGAGGGTGGAGGAGCTGGAGACGCAGGGAGCCACGCTTCCCCGGACGCCAATGGCCACAAAAGCTCCCCGAGAACTGACGGTTGTCCAGCCGGCCCCCAGCCATGACTGCTCACCTGCCTTCGCCGCATACTCTGTCTTGGAAACCAGCCGAAACCCCGACGTCGCTGACCAACGGCCCCCGTTCGGTCTGATCATCTACGACACTGCGCCTGGCGCGAACGCGGCCCGGGCTGAGAGGCTGGCGCGTGCCATGTTCGATCGCACCATGAGCGAACGCAGGAGAGCTGAGAACGACCCGGACAGGATTGAGGTCGTCGCGTTCATAACGTCTACCGAGCCCGCCCTGCTGACGCCCCGCGACCGCGCTGAGGACTGTATTCGCCACTTTGAGCAGGAGAGGAATAGCCGTCTTACCATTGCTAATCTAGTGGATGCCAAGTCGTGGTTTCTCCCAGAGCGCATTCATGATGAATGGTACGCCTGGGGGATCATCGTAATTGATCGCCTAGAGGAGCGATGGGAGGAGGCCCTGGGCTACTTGGAGGACCACCCTGACGAGGATTCACATGTCGTCTTGGAGGAGGAGGACGCCCTGAGCAGCCCGTTTGGGAGTTTCATCACAGTCTACTGGCAGCCACGCGAAGAGACGTGGGAACGTTGCAAGGAGCCTGTGACGCCTGAATCACGTGTTCGGTTGAATCGGATGAAATTGGAGTTAGTTGGACGCATGTTGGGAGCCGAGGGATTGTCGCGGAGCGTCAGTGGGTTCTATGGGCACTTTTTGCCAGAAAGAATATTGGATCAAGAGTTGGAAGCGGCTAGAATAAGGACATAGTTACAAACGACTGAACTGCCAATGCTAGCCGTTGGTTCAGGAACAGAGGGTAAAAGAGGAGGGCCTCTGCCGAGTGGCTTCGTAGTGCAAACTCAATTCCACGGATCGCATGTCTAATTGGACTTCGCTCAGTCGCCATGCTGAATTTCAAGAGGCGATGATATCCATGAAGCCGCAGCAAATTGAAATGTTGTTCAGTTGATATGACGATGCTTAGTATGCCATATACTCAGGTGATTCAATAGCAGAGAATCAAAATTCAAAAGCTTGATGCAAATCTACATAGAACTATGTGATGGTGGGGAAAATCGCCGTCGTGGGATAACGGCGCCACGTCTTCAATGCCTTGATTGTTGGTCGGGCCAATAAGCTAGTTGTCGTTTGGCCGTTGTTCGTCCCACAGATTCTTTAGCATTCTGAGGCAAGTGGGGTGATAAAAGCTTTGATACTTGTTGAACAATTCCAATGCCAGTCCTTCGTCAACCGACAGCAGTTCTTTGAATCTGTAGATGATCAGCACTGCTGTTGAGTCGCCCTCGACTAAAAGCAACTTACAATGGCCTCACAAACTTCATTCTGCCTGTCTGCCCCAGAACGTCCTCGGTCTGCTTCAAAACCCTACGATCACCGGCTTGTAGTGCGATACGAAGGTAACGAGTGACAACTTCAAAGTTTCCAGACTTTCCCACGTCATAGAGATCGTCAAGAAGCTTGCAATAGTCCAGTGGGATTGACTGCGGGCTTTCAATGAGCAGATCGAGAAAAACCAAGACTTGTCCCGCTGTCCAGCCTTTGACGTCATCAGTAGATGGCTGGAAGGAAGAGTCATCGGAGAGGCTGCCCCATTGATCTGCCAGTTGAACAGCCTTCTTATAAAGCTTGGAGTTGAAATCTGGCTTTTGAGGCGCGCCCGGCTTGTGTAACCATGATTGCCAGTCAACGCCGCTTAGTGCCAAAGTAGCAGTGGTGTCAGGCGAGAAGAAGCTGATAACGCAATCTGTGAACTGGTCTGAGTCAAGGGCAGCGCCGTAAAATGTCCGAAAGTACTTGAAAGGTGAGTTTTAACAGGTTATTTCCGCATAGTTCGAAGTAAATGAATGGACTTACATGTGGGACAAACTTGAGCCACTTTGCTCGCCCAACGGTCTTTTCGAGGTAGCACAGGAATGTGTACCCTTTCTCATACGGAATCTTGGACAAGACGTCGTCGGGTCCTTTGCCTTCAAACTCAAGCACTAGGCTAGTGAAGACACTCTCGTTGCCGCCATATGTTTCAATGGACTGGATGAGGTCTTGCCATCCGACGATTGCTTGGAGCTCGACCTCATCGTCCCCTTTGAGTTCGCGCATAATGTTCCTCTCGATCCAAACCGTCCATCCTTCGTTCAGCCAAAAATGCTCCCAGGATGCATTGGTGACAAGATTGCCGCTGTAGCTGTGTGAAAATTCGTGTGCGACTACAGAAATGTTCTCCCGGTCTCCAGAGACGACGGTGGCGCTGTAAAAGTTGAAAAGCGGGTTCTCCATCCCGCCGAGATGGAAAGACTTCGGCAATACGACAAGATTGTAGAGCGGCCAAGGATACTCAAAGATGAGATTCTAGCATGGAGAAAGCTGTTTTAGTTGATTTCCGTACCTTCTGAATCAATTTCTTACCTCTGCAGACTCCATAATAGCTTGCAAATCGGGCTTAAATTCCGCTTTGCAGGCTTCCAAGTCGTTGGGGGCGCTGTAAACATAGCTTTTGGGCCCAATTTTCTCCCCGGCCAGATTTCTTCGAGAGGTTTGTTAGTCATGAGAAGCTTATGTCAAGTTGATCCTCAGAAGACTTACCCGCTGGCCACGGCGAAAAGATAGTTCGAGATGGGAATTTCCATCTTGAATTTGTACGTTTTCTGTTTAGTCGTGTCTATAATAGACGGGAAGAGCAGCTCGACCTCGGGAACGCCGCTTGCAACTACAGGGAGTGTAGAATGAATCGTTATGTCGAAAGTGCTCTTTATGGAGGGCGTGTCCTGGCACGGGAAAACGGAGCGGGCATGGATCGCTTCGCACTGAGAGACTATCGACTATCAGCTGAAGTTGACAAGTTGCCTTGACGGACAGCGCTTACACATAAAGGGATACTCCTTGTCATCCGTTTGAGAGGGGCTGAACCACTGAAGGCCGGTCGTTTCTTGGGTGGTCTCAAAATCCACCTGCGGGAATCTTGATGAGCAAGCTGAACCACTGATGATGTAATTGCGGTATTGGCAACTCAACTTACTGCAAGTTCAATGGTTTCCCCCGTGTTGAAAGATCGCCCGAGTTCGATATGTAACGGACTGCCATTCTCTTCGTTCTCGGGCTTCAAGGCCCACACAAGACTTTCCCCGGCATGACTAACGTCTTTGATGACGAGGTGACTGGTGTCTAGAACGACTTTGGTGAGCTCTTCCACCCTCGCTTCGCCAATGATAATGGTTCTTCCACTCAAGATCTTGCGATCAAAGTCAATAGTGAAGTCGAGGGCCGTGTGGTTGGTGGAAATATCGCGGAAGTTGGAATTGGTGTTGACATCGGTCACACGGTGGGTTGGACACATAATGTTGTCGCATCCGGAGGTCGTCTCGGCGGATTAAAGTAAAAGCCAACGCGATTCGATTGTCGTCTAATGATGCAACACAGGGGAGTGTTCAATGAAGTCTATCATTCTCGAAATTCATGAAGCATAAGGAATTGAGCGATGCTATATATTTCATTCGTATATGTCGCGCTCCGCATTCAGCTCCACCTCGTATGGTCGTTCAATATTGCCTAATACGGAAATTTTCTGCACCACACGCTAGCAGCCCTTTACTCGCAAAATTACGAGTCAGAAGATGACACGTGAGATTTCTCACCACTTAAGACTGGTACAGCTATTTAGTTGCGGAGCCATCGCAAGTGATCATCTTGCCTAAAGATTGATTACACGTTTTGTTTGCTTTGACGCCAGAAGTTTCCGACCTCCTTGAGATAAGAACCGTAGAGCTTGATGGCGTTGATGCTATTGGATGTTAGCCTCCCTGAATCTGCAATCCATGGAGTTGCATGTAGACCTACTAGTTGCTCTTATCCAGCTTCTCATTGGTCGAGTGTTGTCCGTCGGTAGGCCGCCCAACAGGCAGTAGCAGCACGTTCTTCTTCAAGGTTTTCTTGAAGTCCAATGCGATGGGAATACTGAGACATGATTAATCCTGGTCTATCATGTCGGTGTTCAGGGTCATGACTTACCTTCCACCTTCACAGGTCAGAGCAGGTTCGACGCCCCACACGTTCCGCGTTGCCTGGATCGCGGCCTGGTAGTTCCAGTGGCTCGCTTCTTCGTAGAACCAGTCGTTCGGGTGGCATTCAATTTCAAGATCATTCTTGCTTCCCAGACTCTCGAAACGGTCCTTGATGTGTTTTCGCACTAGCTGATCAATGTCTTCCCACTTCATGAAGGGTACAGTACGAATACTGAATTTTCCAACGAGTTTGGCAGGGATGGATGTGACGGCCCCAGCTCCAGGTAGGGCATTTTCTATCCTGTGCAGACTAAGAGATGGTTTCTTCCAGCTGCGTTGCGACAAATTTAATCAGCATGCGAATCAGAAGTTATAGTGAGTGCAGATAAACGTACCGAGCGATCAGGGCATCGGCCTGATTGTCATGGATGCTTCTGCCCCCCGTGCCACCATACAAGGAGTCCTCCGAAATGTTCAGCTTCTGGTAGCTTTCGTACTCCTCCTTTGTGACAGGCTGGACGTTGTCATAAATCCCAGGTACTAAAATCTTGCCCTTTGAATCCACCAGAGAAGACATGATGTTAACCATGTCGGTCATTGGCTCAGAGATTTGACCACCAAAACCGCCGCTGTGGGCGTCCACCTTTGCACCCGTGATGGTGACAAGGTAGAAGATGATGCCTCTAAGGCCTTGGGGAACGCTGATCTGCTCATCGCTCAACCAAACTACGTCTGTTATGCAGACCACGTCCACGTCTGCGAAGTACTTGTCCGCCTCGTCCTCTAGGCCTTGCCGAAGGCCAAAAGACGCGGTCTCTTCCATTCCTTCGAAACAGAAGACCAAGTTAGCCGGTACGTCCACGTCAACTTTCTGGAAAGCTTCTATCATGTTGATCCAGCCAACGAGAGGACCCTTGTCGTCTGAAGTGCCTCTCCCGCAGATCTTGCCATCTTCTTCAACTGTCATCACGAACGGCTCATGCTTCCATCCGTCCTCGATAGATGCAGGCTGAACATCGTAGTGGCTGTATACAAGCACCGTAGGCTTTTCGGGGTCGCTGCCATAGCGTCCCAGCACCAGAGGAGGAAGGTCAAGGTCTGTGCCCTCTTGCTTGCCAAGGTCTTTCAGTGTCACATCGACACCGACAGCTTTCAGCTTGGTGGCAACCCATTCGCTCATCTGCCTTCAGGTTAGATACCACCATCTGTTTGCGTTGATCATTCATAATATGAGTTAGTGAAAATTCAACTAACCTCAAACACATCCTTCCTTCGGTCTGCATAAGCAGAGATTGACGGGATCTTGATTGCATCTCCCAGTCCTACAGAAAGCCAATTTCAACGACGATCCTTCCCACGGAAGCTCAAACCAATGGGCTTGACTCACTATCGATGAAGACATTCTCAAGCTCATCAACCCTTGCTTTTGAATTAGCCAGCTTAAGCTGCCGGGATCTCAGCTTCCACTCACTTTGCATAGAAGCTAGATAGTGCTTCATTGGTATTGTTCGCCGCGGCGGAAGCCATTGTGGCAGCTCAGGCAAATTTTTGGGTCAGAAAAAGTTGGGTCTTCAACGACAGTCAAGCTTCTTAGCACTATCGCCAACTTCATGAACTGATTCTGGGCGCTAATTTTGGTGTTGAAAGAGGGGAAGTTGGTCATTCTTAGTTGAGTTTAGCCGCACCGGGACCCACGTTAAGCGAGATCGGATGCGAATAAGAGACGCGTGGGGGCGAGTGTCGTGATCCTTCTCAGAATACTGCCAAAAAGAGAAATTAAGAACGAGAAGAGCTGACTAACACCCGACTTGAACATTTGAATGAGGGACAGCCAAATGCGACGATATAATCTTGCAGCGCAGCGAGTTGGTGTAAGAAGTTGGTCTTTCCACCAGTCTTTGTGCGCTTGCTTCTCAGAAATGTCATTCTTTTAGACACAATCAACTTGATCAAATATGCAACGGAGACGCAAGATTCTCGTCGTTGGCTCACCCTGCATTGTCATACCTGATAAAATCTGGGCGGACTTTAGCTCTCGGTATGAAACCTATTTATATGAATTGCCGAAAGTTCAAGAGTTTTACCAGTCCATGATATCCGGCAACTGCAAAGACATCAAATCGATGGGGATCATGCGAATAGGCATCAACGCTCCGCCTGGCATCGAAAAGTTTGGCCAAGGCTGGACCAGACAAGCCCTCCAAATCTTTCGCCCGCCCTCAAGGTAATAATTGTCAAATCTGGACACGGTTTCGACGAGGAAGACAGTGCAGGACTCAACGGTTCGTCGTATGGAGTTTTTCCACACAGGGGGCGGTAATGAGGCGACTGCTGTGGCTGCGGTATACCTCATCATCTCGGTCTTCCGTCAGCTCGATAACTACGAAAGAATGTTCCTTCACAATGAGATCATTTCAGACTTGATACACTCAACGCAAAACGCTGTTGACTCCTTTAGCAAGAAGATCGGCATTGTCGGCATGGGTTCCATCGGCCAAACCGTCGCAAGGCAAGCGGCTGCCCTTGGAATGGAGATTCACTGCATCGACAGGCCTAATCTTCGGAAAACGTTGGAAGCACTGAGGTACGGTAACAACTAAATTAAAGAATTGTTGCCACCAATGACACTTCACGACAATATTGAGGGCCTCGTCGCTACAGTTGACTGTCTAGTATAGGCGTGCTCTTAATCTCCGACTACGCATCACCTCTTGTCAAGGAGTATCTTCTCCAAAATGACAAGAGGCATTCGGATTGTCAATATGGCTAGGAGTCGCTGCATAGATGAGAAAGCTTTGTGCGATGCCATCGAGAGCGGTGCCGTGGCAGCAGACGGGCTTGATGTATACTACAATGAGTAAGTGTCGGATCTTTGCTTTTAACCGTACTCCCAAAACTGACATGCATAGACCGGGTGTGAATACGAGACTGTTGGAGTACGATTGTGTGGCACTCCTACCGCATCTCAGAGGACTCATACAAGATTCAATAAATGTGCATGTGGTTGCTTGAACTTGTGTCACGGCATGAGCGGCTTCGCTAATGAAGAGACAGAAACATGCATCGATGGCCCTGGAATGTGTAGATGAGTTCTTTGTTTCTACAGATTTGCCGTAGGTTTTTTCTGACGAGGTCTTGAGTGATATTTCAACCAATAGGTAGAGGATCCTCGCAGGAAATAGAGACATTCACATGATCAGCTTGCACTGGGAGAAAGGGGAATTGTCGAAAATTGAGGGTCCGGCGTCTTAAGTAGGTTCGAGTTCAACTTTAAGGTACCATCAATTATAAAGGACTGTCTTCAATGCCTGAAAACTCTTCATGAACGACGCCCTCATTGGTCGAGTAGATGATGACCGGCCAGCCATGTGACCAATGTTATTGCCCGTACTGTCGCATGGGGTCATTGAAACGGTCAGCCTTTGTAATTTGGTATTGGTGGACGAAGAAGCGACATAATTGCAAGTAAGAAACTGCGTCAACGTGGAGGTTTCTCTGGAAGTCCAGACACATAAAGCATTGATTTTCCAGGGAAACGACTATTCCCCAGCCAATGCATTCCTTCTCAGCATATGTTTCCCGTGGAACTGCCGAGATCTGTTTCTAAATGAAACATTCATTCTTCAGTCACGACGTACCCCCATTCATGCTCTACACGGCCGTATATAATGTCTTCCAGCCAAGACTTGATGGCGGTGGAGTACGGGGAGCGCGGCGTCTTTTGTCCCTCTGCAGTGACCGTGATCGGAAACTGAATCTCGGTATCGCCGTACTTAATCATGGAAACAGGAGTGATGAACATCTGTGAAAAAAATCATTAGCCGCGGGAATTCGGTAAATCAAGGTGAAGAGATAGAGACGCAAGACTCACCGCAGTGCCAGAAACAAATGCCTCCAAAAGCCGGCCTTCTGCACACGCCTCGGCAACCTCACCCATGGTAAATGGGCGCTCTACAACCTCCAGAGGGGCCAGCTTAGAAGCTGCTGATGAATACCCCTGCGACAGCCTTTGCCTAGCAATTTCCAATACACTTCGTCGGGTGATGCCGTCGAGGATGACCTCCGTGTCCAGAGAGCTAGTCACAAGCTCAACGCCCTCGCCGCTCTTCTTCTCCCAGAGAATGAAAAAGTTACTCGCGCCCGCCTCCGTAACCAACCTCTCCTCCCCAAAAAGCCACAAAGTCTGCGTGCACCCCTGCGCCTTGGCCGCCGCATGCGACACCATGGCAGGCCCGTAATTCGCACCCACTTTTGCGGACCCGAAGCCGCCCGGCCACGCCCGGATGTGCTCGGGGCTGCTCGCCAGCAGCTTGATGCCGGGCGCCGGGCGTAGGGTCGAAGATTGCGGCAAGAGGGCGGCGAAGAGGAAGAAGAGGGCCTCGGGGGGTTGGTTGATGCCCAGCGCGGAGCCGCTACCGACCATGGCCGGGCGGATGTAGAGGTTGGTGCCTGGCTCGGGAAGCCAGCGGCGGCATTCGCTCCCGAGGAATTTGGCAATGATGTCAAGGAGACTGCTGGGGTCGAAGGAGGGGAGGCCTACGCGAGCGTTGGATTTGAGCAGGCGGGCGCAGTTGAGTTTTGGTCGGAAGAGGCGGAGTTTGCCGTCGTAGCCTCGGTAGGCCTTCATTCCTTCCTAGAGCCAAGGTAAGTCATGGGAATATCATAGCTAGTAGAGGAGTCTTGTTTGTGGTATGATCTTGGGAGCAGCAATCAAACTCACGAAAGACTCCGTGGCGTAGTGTAGAACGCTTGCCGTTGGCTCCAAGGCGATCTTGCCGTAGGGGCCCATCTCGGGCATTCCCCAACCTGTTTCCATAGACCAAGGAATTTGAACCATGTGCGCCGTGGTGTAATTTTGACCGAGTCGCACAGGGTCGTGAGCACCCGGGACTGGCAGTTGATCTTCCTCGGGAACAAGGGTCTTCATCATCTTGGAGGCATCCAACTCCGCGTATCGGTGTTCATGGTCGAGTTGGCCAGCTTTTGGCAGTAAAGCACAAGTCGAACTCACGGCGCTGGGGCTCATTTTGGAGTTTTGAAAGATTTGTTAATCTGGAAGGGGATGTGGGAGGCCTCGAGGCACGTAAGCAAGGTAGAATGGATTCTGAAATGAACAGAATCTAGTACGACGTTGAGAGGGCTTGTTTGCTCCACCGAGGACGATCTTTGTTGCCGTGTATCTGGATTTTTTTTTGGTTTGAAGCGTAAAGAGGGTGTATTAATTTATAATCGTGTAGATGATTATGGGATTTCTTGCGTTACCTGATATGACCACCCAGTTTGCTCTCCAGAGGTGAGCCTGAAGTGTTTAGTGTGAACGATGTTGAAATTGCCCGATACGGCTAATAAGAACGAGCACGCTAAAAGTGCCCACACCGATCGGCCCACGATCGGAGCCACGCCGGCCGGCGCACGCAAAGCTGTAAAATAGTTCAAGTAGTAATCCTCAGCGATGGGACCTGCAGGCCATCGGGTGCCAAGTCCACATTCCGATATCCTTCCATCACTAGAATGTCGATCACCATTGGCGAACCGCAAATCCACAACTAGGCAGGTCGTTCCCGATTTCCTCTCATGGTATTTCTACAAAGTCGATGCTCCAGCCCCGCTTACATCGCGAGTATATCTCGACCGAAAACTTGTCAGGGTCCGTCTCCTCGTCCTCGCTCGGCGTAGCGTCCGTCTCCAGGTCGATCAAGCGCACCTTGATAATCTCCCAATTGTAGCGCGAGCCCCGACGGGTGTACTCCTGGTCGACGTAGTTCAACACCCGGTGCGCGTGACGCACGTTCCAGATCCCCTCCCTCTCACGCGGGAACCCGGCGATCCAGTTCTTGACCCAGTCCTTGACCTCTCGCTCCTCCGACATGTAGTAGCAGTTCATCATCGCCGCCACCATGCCGTGGGAGTAGGCGTTGACTGCCGCGCACGAGGCGTAGGGGACCCCCGCCGCGAGGCGGCAGACGAGGAGGACAATCTTTTGTGCGTGGGGGGGCAGCTGGCGCACTGCGCCGGGGAGGTATCTGGTTTCTAATCGCAGGAGGGATACCAGGTAGTGCATAAAGGTTGTCGCTGCCTTGACGGGCTCGGGGGCATACGGGATGCTGAGTGGCCTGATGGAGAGACCGGGTCCTTCTGCTTCGTCGCCATAGGGGTTTGCGGTGTGCTCATGGAGAGGCGGCACGTCACAATCCGGCAAAGTCCTGCGCCAAGCTTTCAACTCCTGGATGAGGCCTTCCGCTTGCTCTCGCCAGTGGAGATCATGCTGGGGGTTACTCTTCCACTCTTCTTCGAGTTTGATGATCCGCGGCAGAATGTAGAACAGCCGATCTGCCGAGTGCGGTGAGTTGACTAGTGATCTGCTCAGAGAGTTCGAGACGTCCGGAGATGCTATGCTGTAGCGTACAGAGTAAGCTCTGTCGAATATGTCTAGAAGAGCGGCAATTCTCGAGAACGATCGGATCAGTGACTCTCCTACCGGAGACTCCTGCACGCGATGGAGATGTTGGGACAGAAATGTCACCGCAGCCCGGCTATGAATGTACCATAGCTTCATCTGGCCTCTTTGTAGTTCAAAGTTGGCCAGCAGCAAGAGGGTCGCCAGCCAAGAGATTGCATTATCTTGGTTTGGCGGACCACCTGTAGCGACCCCCTCGTCGTCGAGTTGCGCCATACGTACCGTGCCTAGAGCTGTGACGAAGTGATCAAGCGCCTGCAGTGCCGCCTTACAGCCCAGCGCCTCCTTCGGCCTTGCTTGCGAGATATCTAGTGCCGCTAGGGCCAACGCAGCATGATAGAAAGCCTTGTCGAGTTGCTCGGCGTGCAGAATATCATTGAGCGACAAGATTGAGAGGGTACCATAGGGCGAAGCATCTGTGAAATGATGGTAAAAAACCATGTCTTCGGCAAACTTGGCGCTCTCCAACAAGCCGGCTGGAATGGTTGGAGCCGAAGTCAACTGCCGATTTGCTTGTTCTGATCGTGTTTGTCGCAGCAAGGGAGAGTCAATACGCGGGTATACCGGCGTTGAGCTGGAAGTCGTCACTCCCTGGTAAGTTGTGTTGGGCCCCTCATCCGTATTGCCATCTTCTTGTCCACCAAGAGCCGCATCGATTTGCACAGTCGTGTCTCCAAAATATGTGTAGAATGAGGGCGTTCCTGCTTCATGTCCAGTGCTAGACACCAGTGAATCTTGGCGAATCCCTCCAGATATGAGGGCTAGTGACGTAGCCGCCTCATAGTGGGATAACTCTTGTGAGTCGTTGAAGGTTTGATGACTTTCGTCGGTAGAGTGAAAAGTCTCATCTTCTGGAGTCACAACGAAGTCACCCACTTGTTGATGCGACGGCAATGTCGGATCTACACTTTTCGGGGCATGCGAGAAAGATGATGGCTCACTGGGAGCTGACGTTTGGGCTTTATCCTTGCGTTTTCTCCCATGCTTCCGCTTCAGCAGATCCGTCTGGTCTTTGAACTTGATGGGTGTTGCGTAGCCACCACATTGAAGGTTGAATCTTGTACACTGAGACAGACAGAGTCAGAAACGGAGTTGAGAGGACTGGCGAGACAGAAGACTTGCGTTGTTGCAACTGGGCTTCTTCTCATCGCATTTCAGTCTGCGGGAGCGACAGGTCACGCAGCCGGTGCGATCGCGAGTCGTGACATTGCGCTTTCGGATGCCGTGATCGACCATAGACACAAGGCAAGCGATCCGAGGAACCCCCAAATAGAGATGTTCGATAACAGCCTCTCACCTGGTACAATGCGTGCTATCTCGCTGCGGAGTAAGCGCGACAGCACAAGATGTGAATTGGGAGAAGTTGGTTGGGGGGCATGTGTCGTTTAAGATTGCCATTTTAGGGTACTTCGGTCCCCGCAGCAATGTCGAATCAGGCGATTCCCCGCTAAATCGGCCGCTTCGTCACTTTGCACACCTCCGGGCAGGACCATGTTCGGTGTTGGCGGGCCGCGTAGTCGTTGGCTGACACAGAGCTCGGGGAGGACTGCGCTAGTAATCACGCAGCTGTACTGACAGATATGAAGAGAGAAGCCTTGCGATTGATCTGATTGACTGGTCGAGTCGCTTTAAACGTTTACTCGCCGTATAGGTCAGAAAGTGGTGTCAGCTCGGAAGCCCTGAATACTTCTTCAAAGTCCTATCAGCCCAGTCGCAGGAGTTGAGCACTCAATGTCCTCTAAATGGGACTAAAGACACCTGTTTTTGCTTCTCGCTAGTCACTACTGCTCGAAATCATTGCTTGCCAGGACTGCCGGCTCTGTGCGGCTTTGATGGTTCTACTTATTATCCTGAGAAGCAAGGGAATGGAGGGAGAGAGAATGTGTATCATCTTATGAGAAGATAATCCGTGACTCGCTCGAAGCCCGGTCTGTCCCATAGCTCAAGAGAAAAACAACAAGTAAGAGCGGAGAAAAGAAAAGCAAAAAGAGAACGGTCCGCTCATCCTATTAGACAGAGAAACCTGTGGTCAAGGAGGTGATTGGAAGAGTAGCACTGATCCACTGGATAACCGTCCACTGGATAACCGTCCACTGGATAGCCGTCCATGATGTCGCGTGCCTGGAGAAAGATGACGGCAGATCAACGGCACCTGCAATGAAAATGAGTGGCCAGGGGGATGCCGAAGCTTCTGCCCCTTGAACCCCGAAGATCGACGTGGTCCCCCCAGCGTCGGTCGGTGTCGGAGGCTCGCCTGAAATCGCGGCGCGGGAGTAGCCGCACACGTCGGGACGAACGGAATTGCGCAGGCTGTAGCAAGCGGAGAGCTTATCGCACACACAGAAAAAAAAGTGGGTAAGGAATTCGGAGTGTGTGTTTGGTAATTAAGTGCGAATGTCGTCAAGGGTAGAATTTTTCTCTAGCCAGAGGGCTCAATGCCGAGAATGGGCGATGGATTGGCGCGAGTCTTGTTGGCAGCTCACTGTTCAGCTAATTACTGGGTAAGGTACTTTAGGTACGTGTAGTTTGGTTCCCGAGAGGTCCGACGGGCATTCCGTCACTGCCCTAGGCCCTGCCGCCTCGGGGAGATAACGGGCCATCGACGTCATGGCGCGCTCAATGAATGATAGCTCAGCTCCACACCTCGGTTCCACAGCACCCCTGCCAATGGAACCTGGAAGGGCAATGGAGCTGGCTGGGAGCAATGACGACGGACGAGAGACCTTTATTATTCCATGCCAGCCACATTCCTTCCAGCTGGTCGTGTATTTTTCCTTCAGTCGTGGACAGTTTCTCTTCAGCAGACCTGGAAACCACACTCGTATCGAAAAAAGAACAAAACATGGCCCAATCAAAATCATCACAGTCGGAACTCCCGACCTTCTCACCAGTCGATTATGGAAAGTTCTTTGGCGCCGGCGCCCTCGCGGCGACCCTCACCCACGGTGTAAGCCGAAACCACCGCTCTCGCGGGAACCGCGGGAACCTCACGCGCACCGCAGCATGATGCTCACACTCACCGCAGGCCGCCACGCCAATCGACGTCGTCAAGACGCGCATCCAGGTCGACGACGCCATGAAGGGCCTCAACATGATCAACGCAGGGCGCACCATTGTCGCAAAGGAGGGCGCCTCGGCCCTGCTCACGGGCTTCGGCCCCACCGCCGTCGGCTACCTCGTCCAGGGCGGCGCGAAATTCGCCGGCTACGAGTTCTTCAAGAAGCAGTTCATCACCCTCGCCGGCGGACCCGACAAGGCCGTCGACAAGCGCACCGCAATCTACCTCGGCGCGTCCGCCACCGCCGAGTTCTTTGCCGACATCCTCCTGTGCCCCCTCGAGGCCACGCGCATCCGACTCGTCTCCCAGCGGGGGTTCGCCACGGGCCTGGGCTCCGGCTTCATGCGCCTCGCCCGCGAGGAAGGGGTCAAGGGCTTCTACTCTGGCTTCGTGCCCTTGCTCTTCAAGCAGGTCCCGTACGCCGTCGGCCAGTTCTCCGTGCACGAGGCCGCCGTCGAGGTCATTTACCGCAGCATGGGTCCTGAGAGAAAGGCCAAGATGACGCAGCTGCAGTCGACGGGCGTGGAGCTGGCGTCGGGCGTCGTCGCCGGTGTCGCCGCCGCCGTGCTGTCGCATCCCGCCGACACGCTGCTCTCCGCCATCAACAAGGGTGCCGGCGACCCGAAGCAGGGCGCCACGAGCCGCATGTTCCAGCTTGCAAAGGAGTTTGGC
Organism: Colletotrichum orchidophilum; assembly: GCF_001831195.1. Lineage (NCBI taxonomy): Eukaryota > Fungi > Ascomycota > Sordariomycetes > Glomerellales > Glomerellaceae > Colletotrichum > Colletotrichum orchidophilum. Next base: position 189,181 of record NW_019173012.1, read on the forward strand.
CCCAAGCGGCTGTTGCTCACCGGGCTGGGTCCCCGTATCTTCATGACCTGCGGTCTGGTGGCTGGTCAATTCGTCATTTACGCGCAGTGCAAGGCGTTGGTTGGGGCGCCCCCGGGCATTGAGATTCACAAGGAGGAGTCTTTATAAAAGATATAGAGTGTTTGACATGATATAGACAGGGTTTTGGAATGGGCAGGCGTTCGGATGCATTGGTGCTGGCCGGTTAGAGCGGGTAGATGAGCGGTTGCGTAGCTACTTACACTTGATTTAATCACATTCTCGTTTGTTGAACCTGCTACGATGCATCGTATGCCCAGATATCTCTTGTGACCATTGCCTTTTATGTGTGAGGGCTTGGCGATGCAATTGAAAACCTCTCCTAAACCGCCCTGTCGGTCTACATTGTTAATCATGCAGAGCAGACCTGTCTGGCGTGCTTCGCAAGCTGAGGTCGCGATTGCATCCACGGAACGCATGGATAGCAAGGATTGCTTGCATTCACATCACTGTTTATTCAGTGTCAGGGATGACAACTCAGGTACGGCGACTAAGGATTGCCTTGATCGGCAAAGACTGCAGTCGACACGTTCTTCTTGACGACAACTTACGTATGCTGGTATCACGACCTCAAATAATTCAGATAGAATAAAGCAAACAGAATACCATTTCAGCGTTGAATTTCCCTGAGCCATAGATTCTTACCTCAATCTCCACTATATAAAAACCGCATTCATTACATAATGACCACTTTAAAAACATGCTCCAGTAAAGTCACCATTACCCAAGAATCTTTCAGCATTGGTTGGTATGTCGAGTGCGTCTGATTTGCAAATAAGTTTTGCTATCCCGGCAATATTCCATTTCTTCGGCCAGTAATAACTCACAACTAGAACCTTAACCTTGTGGCCGCCACTTGGCGTTCACATAACCCACTGGCTGTGGCTTACCCTGACGGTCTATGAGAGCGGACTAGGAATTGAGGCAAGGCATACGGCCTCAATCTCGCACTTCCACCTTTCATTGCGCCCACCTTGACGGTCTATATAAGCTGGGAAGTAAGGCCAGGCCTACGGCCGCGAGCTCTCAACCTCCCGCTTCCACCTCCTCCCAGAATCAACGCACCATCACCCTTCATCACTTCGCTGACCGAATTCACATATCCTACGACACCAATCGATACAGGTAGACTTGGACGACACAATGTTCACCAAGTTGGTCTCCCTACTGGCCACCTACACGACTCTGGCCGCTGCCACATCGTTCCAGCTACGCTCCTACGCTCCCAAAGAACCAAAGCTCCACAACTTTTGGGTCAACGCCGGAGAACAACGTTTCTGGGTCAACCTCTCCAGGCCCGACACGTACTGTCCAGACTTTTCTGGAGCGTCTTGCCCACCCGGCAACACCACCGTCGTAGATGGCCGCTTCAGCCAGCTCAAGGTTTGTTTTTGAACAACGCCCCAGCCCCCCCCCCCCCCCCCCCCCCCCCCCCCCCCCCCCCCCCCCCCCCCCCCCGGAGCTGGCCCCCCCCCCCAACACAGTTTTTTTTTTTCAGAACACCCCCCCCCCCCCCCCCCCCCCCCCCTTTGCGCTTCCCCTTCGCGCTTCCTCTGTTCGCTAATCAAAACCCCCTTTCCCAAAACTATCAGACCTTGATGTCAAAAGGACAGAGAGTCTACCTCGATCCGTACGGTGTCATCAGCTACACGGTCGGCGACGACGCCTCGGCCGCTTCCATGCCAGAAGGTTCGAATTTCAACTGCTTCAGGGCTGTGACGATCAAGGCTGCCGACTCGTCCCAGGAGATTCAGATACTGCGGTTCATCAACCTCGACGACGTCTCGAAGGCGGACCAGTCGTTCTTCTTCGCTTGTCCGCAACAGGGACGAGAACATCACTTCCTGCGAGTTCGGTGGACGTCTCAGCACAACAACCGGGACTGGCATCTTGATTGGGACAGCCAGTGTACGCCCCTGGAGGGTTTGATGCTGGTGGAGAGTGACGTCGAGATTGGGGCGCACCAATATGTCTGATCACCAGACGGGCATATGATTTGTCTGGGAGAATGTGGCTAGAGCCAAAGGGACGCGATCGAATGTGCAGTGTTACTGTACGAACCCATACCTCTTGCAGGCTGGATGCCTACCTCCCGGGGCCCGTACTACTGAAGTGCAAACAAGCTACAAGTCGGGGAGTTATAGTGACGCACCTTTTGTTAGCAACACCAAGTTGGACGTACAGTCCAGTCTGATAAATGTGCTGAATACCAATGTTGCCCGCATACACGGGCCCAGCCCTTTATAATACTTAATATAATACACTAGTATCGGCAATCATTCGCGGCATCCAAGATTTTCCGTGCGTGTCACCAGGGCAATGATTTCCTGCTCGTTTCGAAACACAGCACATGTTTTACAATTTCATGTCAGTCTTTACTTTGTGCTACACATTCATACATCGATCCAACCTCCTAATCCAGAACAAGCTCAAACTCGAAATCCTTGCTCTTGAGCTCATACTGTGGCAGCGTCGCCGGCCCGCAGGACCCTGTACCAAGACCATGGTGCGCCCAATCCAGCCTCACAACCGTGTCCTCTCTCTTGCGCTTATACAGCTCGTACGGGTGCTTGCACTCGTCCAAGTCCTTGGTGGTGTAGTGCATGGCAGAGAACGAGGCGCCGTCGAGGTCGCCGAACCGGGCGCGGATGAGACGCTCGGCGGGCTCGCTTTCGTCGACAACGCCACCCTCCTCGTCGGGCAGCTGTCCGCGGAACTCGACCCACCGGACATCGGTCCTGTTTCCGCCGTCTTGCGGGAACTCGTAGTCCACAAAGAGGTCGTCGACCGTCTCCTCCCAGTTGCCAAAGGCCTGGGCCAACTTCTTGTCCGAGTAGCTCTCGCCGGGACCGCGGCCCCACCAGGCGACCTTTTCGACGCCCTTTAGGCCAAAGGTCAAGCCGATGCGGGCAAATGTGTCCGGCAGGAGCGGACCGCTGGGCTTCCCCTTGATCTTGACGTAGACGGCTTCGCCGTGGAAGGTGAAGGTGGTGTAGGTGTCGACGGCCCATGCGAGGACGGGGGGCGCGATGCGCGAGTGGACGTTGACGACGAGGCCGTGCTTCTCCTTGCGCCACTCGACGCGCTTCACGTTGTGGCTCGTCTGGTGGAGTCTGCGGTCCTCCCACTGCTGCCCGAAGCGGCCGCCGCGGTCGTTGTCAGTGAGGGCGCGGTAAAAGTCCATCACAAACGGCTCGGTGAGCAGCTCGAGGTCCGGACGGGCGGCCTTGCGCCAGGAGGTGAGGGTGCCGAGTTGAAGGTCGAGGCCCCAGGTCGAGAGGCCTGTCGGGGAGGTGATGGAGAGCGTGGAAGGGGAGGTTTGTTGGATAGTGGGAACGGGGTCGAGGAAGGGGTTGGAGAGGGAAGAGAGGATTGTGGACACGGAGGGGGGTTTGGAGAGGGGGAGCTGGCCGAAGGCGACGCGGTGGCCTGCTTTGGCCCAGTTTGTGGCCTTGGTGAGGGAGAAATCGATGTGGAGGTAGGCTTCGGCGGTGAGGTTCTTTGGGAGGCCTTTGATCTTGAGGTGGGCTTTGGTGTGAGGTTTGATGCCTATCGCGTGTTAGTGGGATAAGGGTACTTTATTTAGTTTCAGGAAAGCAAGTGGGAGCAACGAACCCTTGGGAATCTCCACCTCCTGGTCGCCGCCGATGACCATCCCGTCCGCAACAATGTGCCAGGTGGCGGTGAGATGGTCCAGGGACACAATATCGTAGCGATTGATGATGGTGACTTGGTTGTCCTTGATCCCTAGCGTCTGAACGGGCTCAATGGCCTTGCCGTACTCGACCAGGCCCGGGGTGGGTGTGTGGTTGGCGAAGCATAGGCCGTCAAACACAAAATTGAAGTCGTTGGGGTCGTCACCGAAGTCACCTCCGTAGCCCATGTACTCCTCGCCATCCTCGTTCTTGGCACGCAGGCCCTGGAGACTGTTAGTATGCGATGAAGGGATGTGAACAGAGAGGGCATCTTACGTGGTTGGCCCATTCCCAGACGAACCCTCCCATGAGACGCGGGTACTCGTAGAAGGCATCAATGTACTCCTTGATACCGCCGGGTCCGTTGCCCATGGCGTGGATGTATTCGCAAAGCACGAGCGGCTTGGCCCAGCCTCTCTGGGACGCCGTGTTGACAATCTCTTCGGTGGAGGCGTACATCCTGCTGTAAATGTCCGCTGTCTGCGCGCCACCATCGCCCTCGTAGTGCACGAGGCGGGACTTGTCGATGCTCTTGATCACGTCGTACATGTGCTGGTGGTTCCGTCCGTAAAAGGACTCGTTGCCCAAAGACCACAGTATGACCGACGCGTGGTTCTTGTCGCGCTGGACCATCTGCCTCGCTCGATCCTCGTAGGCCTCCCTCCAGTCCGGGTTATCAGTGGCCCAGCTCTCGCCCGCGTTGCCGAGGACGCCAAAGCCGTGGCACTCGAGGTCCGCCTCGTCGAGGATCCAGATGCCGAGCTCGTCAGCGAGATCGTAGAGGCGCGGGTCGTTGATGTAGTGCGAGGTGCGGATGCCGTTGACGTTGAAGTGCTTCATCAGGAGCAGGTCGCGCTTGAGGAAGTCGTAAGGCACGGCGCGGCCCGAGTCCGGGTGGTGCTCGTGTCGGTTGACACCGCGGAGCTTGATGGGGTCGCCATTTATGCTGAAGACGCCCTTGATCAGCTCGGCCCACCGGAAGCCCACGCGCTGGACCAGGCTGCACTTTTTGAAGTTGAGGACCAGGGTGTACAGGTACGGCGTCTCGGCCGTCCACTTGTGCGGATTCTTGACGTGGATGTCGAAGCTGTTGTGCCGGTCAAAGATCTTCATATCCTTGGCGATGAGCTTGCCGTCGGCGTCGAGGAGTTTCATATCCACGTAGGCGCCCTGACTCAATTCGACGTCGACCTTCAAGGTGGCATCCTTGTAGTCTTTGTCCAGCAGTGTATGGACGTGGTAGTCAATTGGATGGAACTTGGGGAAGGCGTGTAGGTAGACGTCTCTGAAGATACCGCTAAGCCACCACTGGTCCTGGTCCTCGAGGTAGGTGCCATCACATCTCTGGTAGACCTCGACGGCGAGAAGATTGTCCTCACCAACATTGACAAAGTCGGTGACATCGAACTCGCTAGGGTTGCGGGCTCCCTGGGAGTAGCCGACCTCCTTGCCGTTGACCCAGACGGTGAAGGCAGAGTCGACGCCCTCGAAGCGGAGTCTTAGCTGATGATCCGCGAAGTCGTCACCCACTTTGAAGGTCGTCACATGGCGGCCGCACTCATTGTCATCATAGGGAATGTTGGGCGCATCGACGGGCCATGGGAAGTTGAGATTGGTGTATTGAGGGCCCTTGCCGTAGCCTTGGCATTGCCACATGCCCGGTACGACAATGTCGTCCCACTCTGAGGTGTCATAATCGACCTTGTAAAAGTCCCGGGGTTCATGGAAAGGCGATGTAGTCAGGTGGAATTTCCATTTTCCGGAAAGAAGTAGGGACTTGGACTTGGAGGTATCCCTGGTGAGGGCATCCTCTTCGGTGTTGTACAGGAAAAAGTAGCTCCGGGGCGGGAGCGTGTTGCGATGGAGCACCTTGAGATTGCTCCAATCGGGGAGGCTCTTTGGGAACGAGTGTATCGGAGCCTCGACGACAGCGGTAGTAGTCTCTTCTCTTGCGGGGCTGGCGGTGGATGAGCCCTCACTTGACGAGCTACCCAGACGGCGACGGCGGCCAAGCTTCTCCATGTAGACACTCAGATGGAGGTCAGTCTCGGAAGAGATGTTGACGTAGTCATCGGAGATCTCGGACATGGTGGTACAGAGTTCGGCACCGGCGACCGAGGCAGAGGACGATGCGGATGTGGATTCAAGGGACGGCCAAAGGCGGGGGACAGTGGAGACACGATGACGGAAATGAGGTAGGTATTGACGGGGCACGCAAGTCAGTATACGGAACTGGGTAGATGGTAATTACACACGATGATGGGCTGTTTGTAGTGGAGGTGAAAAGCGATGAGGTGCTCAGGTAGGTTGGTTCACGAGCAGCCCTGGCGGATGTGGAAGCGGAGGAGGAGGATGGCGATTGGAGCTTTGAGGATTGGAGCTGGGTCGACCGATGGCACCGAAGCTCTGGCGCCCGCGCCATCTTGACACGAGCCGAGCTCGCTCCCAGGTGTCAGAATTCCAAGGTCAGGAACGTCACCTGAGACGGTGCAGCGTCAGGGAGTGCGGGGGAATCACGAGGGACTAGCTGCAAGGGGCAGGATTAGGGGGAGGGGGAGAGCGGGGTAGCTCATGATTGGCCAGGAGGAGAATCGGAGGCTTAGGTAATGCTTCAGAATTGGAGTTTAAACTGGGGGCCTGGGGATTGGGTGCCAAGTGGGTGCATTCTGAGAAAACAAAGATACACGTGACATGTCAGTGTTTGTTTCGCTCTTGGGATATCGACCGAACACCTGGAGGGCCATGGGCGCTGAGCGCTGGGTGCCTGGTGTCTGAGCCCAAGCGCCGGCCGGGAGCATTTCGGATATTCGCGAATCCTGCTGGTATGGGAACTGTGAGTGGTAGATGTCATACTCCCGCCCTACGTACTACGGGACGTACCTCCAGACTTCAACTTCTTGTCATCTTGCCCTCCGAATCCTGTGCGTTACACGAGCCGTTCGCTCTCTGCTCTAGACCATCTCCTGAGTCATGCTGGGCTCCATCCCAGAATTTCTCCATTCTTGCATCGTGGCCAGCGACCAATCCTCTACAGGCTCTGCTCCTCCTCATGATGCGGTACGTTCCGCCAGGGTCCACCACTCCAATCCCCGGACCCGCAATTCCCCAGTCGGGGCTAGCGCCGAACTGGGCCTCGGCCTTCGCCCCCGTCTGGGGTTCGGGGGAGTCTCTCCATCGGACTTCGTTCCTCCTTTTCCCGAACTATTTTTTTCTTCTTATTGTTTTCCTCTTTTTTGTTGCCCAACCACCTTGCCATGGGTCGTTAGCCTCGGCGTTCTTCCGTTGAAAGGACTATCCCGAATGCTTGATTCGCGCCAACGCGATCTTGATCTTGCTGCGCCGCATCCGTCACGACCTAAACTTGCTAGCTAAGTAGGTCGTCTGACGGACGTTATGCCGGTGATCGTGCCGGGACTAAACCGGCTTGCCTGCCGCCAGCGTCATCTTTGTGCTGGTTCAACTTTCCTTGTCTGACGCTGCTCACTATCTGAACCGGGAACCGGCGCGTGTTATGTACAATTTGAGCTGGCTTCCCCTCATGCCCTCATCAGCAGCCCATCTCGTGCTTTCTCGTGCATATGAACTTGGCATGGATAACCACAGAAATCACACGTCGCATTCTGGCACGCTAGGGTTCGAACTGTCCCCATAGCTGGGGTTAAAACCCGGCGAGATGGGGCAACCGTGAGGAGGCGAAGCGTGCGGAGGAGAGCCGTCTTTCAAAGTTGGCGCTGTCTCTATGACTGCTGGAGCAGCCGTTGGATCGCTAGTTACGAGCGAGACTCGCATCGTATCATTGTCTTTCTCTCGAGCCCCATCGAAAGTCGCAAGACTCCGTTGAACTATAGCCCACGTGCCACGGCTCCGTCATCCCCGTATAAACCAGCCCATTGCCTGGCTGGTAGGTGGGGAATAATCATCGATGTTTACCCCATATCCTAGGGACCAGGGTCGAGTTTGTACGGGTTGGGAGACCAGAAGATGGGGACTTGATGTAACCCTTGTTGGACAATCGTTGACAAGCGTCCCTGTCTGTTGATCCCATGCCTTGGCCAGATTTTGCTCCTCTTTAAAGGAATCGGTTATCCCTCTTGTCTCTTCCTCGTGCGCGCCTGTTCCGTCCTCTGCCCCTCGTCGTCCTCCTCCTCCCGAGCGAAACAATAGAAACGAGTGCGCTGCTGTTCAGCGCGACCCCGAGCCACAATGGAAAAACTCGACGAATCCAAAAGCCACGCGGAAGTCGAACACGACAATGCGCCGTATGACGAAAAGGCCGCCTTTGGTGAGGTGAAGGAAATCAATGCCGCCTCCGTCGCGCTGGCTGCCGCCATGGCGGAGCAGAAAATCAACTGGTGGTCCCCCAACATGATCAAGTTGTATGGCATCATGGCAATCGGCTATCTTGTAATGTTTACCGAGCTGCTGGTCCCAGGCTGAGTTGAGCTGACACGTTTGCTTTCACTAGGTGTCGACCATGAACGGTTTCGGTGAGTCTGCCCACGATACAGTCGAGCTCTCATGTTTTCACTAGCTAATGCTAGTTTACCAGACTCGTCACTCATGGGAGCCATCAACGCGATGCCATTCTATCAGCAGACTTTCGGACTTTCGGGTGCTGGTTCCACAACTGGCATCGTCTTCATGATCTACAACGTCGGTCAGATCTGCAGTTTCCCGTTCTGTGGTCTCATCGCAGATAACTGGGGCCGAAGACTTTGCATCTTCATCGGCTGCTTCATTGTTCTTGTCGGCACAGCTATTCAGGCACCTGCCAATCACCTGGGACAGTTTGTAGCGGGCCGATTTATCCTCGGCTTTGGAGCTTCACGTATGTTGCAATCCTTTCCAAGAGCAGACGCGAAGACTCTCTGACATTGCATAGTTGCCTCCGCCGCTGGACCTGCGTACGTTGTTGAGCTGGCGCACCCCTCGGCCCGTGGAACCATGGCGGGTCTCTACAACAACTTTTGGTGGCTTGGAAACATTCTAGCTGGCTGGACTACCGTAAGTAGCACCGCCTCGAGTAAGAGGCCAACTTTCAACTGACCATGATAGTACGGAGCGAACTTCCACGTCAAATCAAGCTGGGCGTGGCGAATCCCTACTATCGTCCAGGCTGGCATGCCCGGAGTAGTGATGCTTTGCATCATGTTCTTCCCCGAAAGCCCTCGATGGCTGATTTCGAAAGACCGTGCAGAGGAGGGACTCGCCATTCTGGCCAAGTATCACGGTGATGGCGACGTGAACTCGCCCATCGTGCAGCTCCAGTACCACGAGATTGTCGAAGATCATCGCTCAACCACGGACGAAAACCCGTGGTGGCAGATGAAGGAGCTCTTCAACACCAAAGCCCGCCGATACAGACTTTTCATGGTCATTGCCATGGCATTCATCGGCCAGTGGTCGTAAGTCACACCCTTCACTGGCGACCACGGAGCTTTCACCGGTCACTAACCGTGCTCTTACCATAGTGGAAACAACGTCGTATCTTACTTCATGCCCGAGATGTTCAAGCAGGCCGGCATCACCGACGACAACACCCAACTCCTCCTCAACGCCATCAACCCAATCTTCTCAATGATCGCCGCGATCTGGGGCGCAACCCTCCTCGACAAGCTCGGTCGCCGCTTCATGATGCTGGCTGGCTTGGCCGGCTCGCTCGCCTCGTACGTTATGCTCACGGCCTTCACCGCTGAGTCTGCGAACCACAAGAACCTCTCCTACGGAGTCATCGTCTCCATCTACATCTTTGGCATCTGCTTCGCCTGGGGTTTCACCCCGCTTCAGACGCTGTACGCTGTCGAGTGTCTCGAGAACCGTACCCGCGCCAAGGGATCCGGACTGTCGTTCCTCTTCCTCAACGTCGCCATTATGATCAACACCTATGGTATTTCCGTCGGTATGGAGAAGATTGCTTGGAAGCTGTACCTTGTCTACATTGCCTGGATCGTAAGTTTGATGTCCTCCGACCTTGAGCTTTCCGTTGCTGACAATTTCAGTGCATTGAAATGGCAATCATCTACTTCTTCTTCGTTGAGACGGCCGGAAAGACACTGGAAGAGCTCAAGTCCATCTTTGACGCCCCCAACCCGAGGAAAGAGTCTACCAAGAAGACCAAGGTTGCTGTTGATGAGGCTGGCAATGTCGTCAACGTGGGTGGGACCTCTTCTGGCATCTAAGCGGCGTGTGACACAGTATGTCCTTGGGATCAGTGTTGTGGGTCGGTACTTAATTGAGTTACCGTCCACTGCTGTGTCATTATAAGCAGGAGCAGAGAAGAAAATATGAGAAATGAAAGTATAATGGAAAGAATAGATGATACAAAGCAAAGCCTGCCACCCTACTTAAGCACTTATCCTTGTTGTTTCTTTCCAAATACCCCTAATTTATATAGCAGCCATTGGGGTGACCCCCCATCTGGTGGATCTTTTTGAAGAATGATACCATTTTGGAGTTTCCATCACGTCATTCGATTTCCACTTGGAATCACCGACTCTTGTCACTGCATCATTTGAGACTTGGTATTAATGTCACACCGAACCATGCCACCCCGCCATCTGGCATTCCCGATGGAATCCGCCAATGGAACTTCTCCATTCCCGCTGCCTGGGCAGACAGACCCTCGTCGTCTTTCCCGATTCATCCCTTCCCAACTCAGCCATCTACCGCTTCCCGCTTCTGGCCAGGTCCCATGCTCTCCACAATGCGCCCATGGGGAAGCAGATCCTCTGGGATCCGAATCTTGGGACTGGGCCCGTCTTGCAGTCTGCAGACCAAAGAAGCTGCCGATGTACCAAGGCTAACGCAAGCGAGCCAACCTCGTGGGAAAGGCGGGACGCGTCCCTGATGTCTTTCTGGTACGGGGAGAGCCAAGTCCAAGGGCCAAGCTGTCTGTCTTGCATCACGCCATCACGGTGACTGCAGACCAAGGTCATCCCACCTAAGGAGGGTAGGAATCATCATGTGATGATACGGATGATAGGCCTTGACTTCCTCTTTGGGTAGTCACGATCTTGGGCCGAGCGGATGAGGGAGCCCTTGGCCATGTACGTTGTTCCTGGGACCTGCGTGTACAAATGACCCCGTCCGCTTTGTGCTCACAGGGACCCCTCCTTCAAGGCTTCCAAGCGGAAGCTTTCCTTCCTTCGACGGTAAACGGGAGTAGTGCGGCGGCTCGTCGGGAGGCTGAGGGTCGCAACCTCAGTTGACTTGGCTCTGACTCTGGAAAGTTGATTGATGGATATTTTTGGTTCGCAGTCTTGACTATCCTCATTTCCGGCGCGAAATCACGATGATATCGCTTGGCCTCCACATGTCAGCATTATTTATTGTCATTCAGTCTAGAATTGACCTTGCCTGCTCTTAGGGATGCCGGATTTCCGATATTTTGTCAGTGAGATTGACCACCCGTTCTTTTATAGTCCTGGCGGGAACCACGCTCTTGTCGACCTTCTTTCTTTTCTGCCCCATCCCTACAAGATCCTCTATCACCTCCTGGTATAGATCCAGAGGCTACCTTACTACCAGCTTTATCTTCGACCACTTTTGTCTCTCAAAGGCAGAAGTTTTGGCCCAGGATGAAGTACGCAAACTTTCTCCTGGCTGCCCTCGCGGCTCCTGTCCAAGCCGCTTTCACCTGGAATAATGTCAAGATTGGCGGCGGCGGTGGTTTCGTCCCTTCAATCGTCTTCCACCCCACAACAAAGGGTGTAGCGTATGCCAGGACTGACATTGGCGGCTTATATCGTCTCAACGCCGATGACTCCTGGACTGCGGTGACCGATGCCAACAACTTTGCGGACGATTCTCACTGGAACCGCTGGGGCGTGGATGCGCTTGCGCTGGATCCCCAAGACCCCAACAAGGTCTTTATCGCTGTTGGCATGTACACCAATAGCTGGTAAGTAGAACCATTGGTTATCTCATCCATCCTTAACCTGACGTTTACCCTAGGGATCCCAATAATGGACAAATTGCCCGTAGCTCTGACAAGGGCGCGACCTGGTCCTTCACTAACCTGCCCTTCAAGGCGAGAGCTGGTCTGCCGTTCGAAATCTTCAAGAGCTGACATTTATCTAGGTCGGTGGCAATATGCCCGGAAGAGGAACTGGCGAGCGTCTTGCAGTAGACCCTAAGAACTCCAATATTATCTACTTTGGCGCCCGAAGTGGTAACGGACTGTACAAAAGCACCGACGGAGGTAGGTTCTATGCGAAATTTCTAATTCTTTGTGCAAAAGATTGATGTACATCTACTTCCCAGGTGTGAGCTTCTCCAAGGTCTCCTCCTTCACCGCAGTCGGCACTTTCCGTGCCGGGCCAGCCGACAACGAGTACAGCGGCGACATCCAGGGACTCGACTTTGTGACATTTGATTCGACTTCAGCCGCTCTCAACGGAGCTACCTCCCGAATTTTCGTTGGTGTTGCCGAGAACACTACTTCATCTATCTATGTGTCGAATGACGCTGGTTCTACCTGGTCAGCCGTTGCTGGCCAGCCCGGCAAATATTTCCCCCACAAGGGAAGGATTCAGCCCACAGAGAAGGTATGTAATGATTGACACTGGCTCAACGCACGACAGTCAAGTAATAAAAGGAGATAGGCCCTCTATATCACCTATTCGGATGGCACTGGTCCCTATGATGGTACCTCAGGTTCCGTATGGAGATACGACCTCACTGCCAACACCTGGAAGGATATCACTCCTGTTGCGCCCGGCCCCGACTTGTACTTTGGTTTTGGTAAGCTACCAGCCCCCCCTTTTCACAAACCCGTTCCTGTTCGACGACAACTCTATCGTCTAGGTATTATACTGTAAAAGCCCTCGCGTTGACTTTGATAAGGCGGACTGGGTCTTGACTTGCAAAAGCCCGGTACTTTAGTCGTTGCCACTCTCAACAGCTGGTGGCCGGATGCGCAACTGTTCAGATCAACTGATTCTGGGGCCACGTGGAAGAAGATCTGGACATGGGGTAGCGACGGCAACCAAAACTTGAGTTATGCACAAACCAGCCCCAAGGTAAGAGCGACTTCTCCAAGTTGGGCTCTTGAAGAGATCGTCAAGAGCTCCTTTGCTGACTTGAAATAGGCTCCTTGGATTAAGACCAACTTCCTCGACGTCGACACCAAAGATTTGGGCTGGATGATCGAGTCCCTTGAGATAGATCCCCTCGACTCGAACCACTGGCTTTGGGGAACTGGGCTTACAATCTTCGGCGGTCGAGACCTTACTAATTGGGACAATGGTGTCAAAGTGAATATTCAGTCCCTCGCAGATGGAATCGAAGAGATGGCCATCCAGGAACTCGCCAGCGCCCCTGGTGGGTCAGACCTTCTGGTAGCGGCCTTCGACAACAACGGGTTCACATTCAAGGCTGAGAGTGACCTCGACACATCGCCCCAGACCACTTGGGCGACTCCGATGTGGGCCAGCTCCGTGGGTGTAGACTATGCCGGCAACAAGGTCGCCAACGTCGTTCGTGTCGGCAATACCGCAGGCACACAGCAACTTGCTGTCAGTTCTGACGGCGGTGCCACCTGGAGCATCAACTACGTCGCTGGGACAACACAATACGGCGGCTCCGTCGCCTACTCTGCCGACGCCGACACAATCCTCTGGTCGACTGAAACTCTCGGAGTCCAGAGGAGCCAGAACCAAGGCTCCCTTGCCGTCGTCACCAGTATACCGGCAGGCGCCATCATCGCCAGTGACAAGCGAAACAACACCGTCTTCTACGGTGCTTCCGGCGCCAGCTTCTATCGCTCCACCAACCTCGGCGCAACATTTGCTACCTCTGGCTCTTTCGGCTCCGCCTCCCAGATCCGCCACGTCGAAGCCCATCCGGCCAAGGCGGGCGACGTCTGGGTCTCCACTGACATTGGCATCTTCCACAGCACCGACTATGGCGTCTCCTTCACCCAGGTCTCCACGGCCCTCACGAACACGAATAAAGTCGCCCTAGGCAAGGGCTCCGGCTCAAACTGGAATCTCTACGCCTTCGGCACCGGCTCCGCTGGCCGCAGACTTTACGGCAGCGCCGACCTCGGCGCCTCCTGGACGGACATCCAGGGCTCCCAGAGCTTCGGTGCCATCGACGGCGCCAAGCTGGCCGGCTCCGGAAATGAGGCGAACCTGGTCTACGTCGGCTCAAACGGACGCGGCGTCTTCTATGCCTCTGGCGCCATTGCTTCCTCTGGTGGTGGGTCGACCTCTGTTGCTCCGACATCAACTAACAAGGCATCAAGCAGCAGCAGCTCGTCGGTCGCTGTGACCTCGTCAACTTCCACCGCCAGAACTTCCACCGCCAGGTCCACCACGTTGGCGACTTCCTCCACGATCCGGACCTCGACAACCTCTGCGCCCGCTCCCACGGCGACTAACCTGGTTGCGCAGTACGGGCAATGCGGAGGCCAAGGTTGGACCGGCCCTACGCAGTGCGTGTCGCCGTACACTTGCACTTCTGCGAATCAGTGGTACTCTCAGTGTTTGTAGGCACTTCCGGAAGGGGCCTTTTGATAGTGGGCGGGGATGTAATGCGATAAGTTGTGGAAAGTCATGGGTGAGCTTCTTCCCAGTTGCAAGATGAAAGACTGTTATAACTTGACATGAGTACCAAAAATCCCAATTAAAGTTCATGCTCTCTGTTATCGACTTCAGAGATCTCTCTTACTCAGTTCCAACATCAAAGTAGCTCCGTAGTCTGGAAATGCATACGACCAGCCCATAATGACGGCTTTCTATCACTCCCTCAAAAACCGAAGAAACGTTCGCGCGATAGAAATACCATCGTGCTTATCCGATACTCTTGCCATAGCGTCTTTGAAAGGCTCTTCGGGGATGATGCCAGCCTGGTGGCGGATTTGCAACATCTCGCCCATCATGAACGGAGAGAACTCGGGGTGGCCTTGCACAGTGATGAGCTGCTGAGGGATGTAAAATGCTTGAATTGGGCATTTCTCGGTACGCGCTAGCGAGACTGTGCCAGGAGGTAACTCCATGACTGCATCGCGATGTGTTTGATAGATGCTCTAAGATTGTAATACCCCATGGTTAGTGGATTGTTCGATTCTGCAACGCAAGCAGTCATCCATGCCCCCTTATCCTTTGGGGGAAGAAGAAACAAACCAGGCTCTCAGATCCAAACAAACTTTGGCCCTCGTCAGTCAGCTCAAGTCTTGTGACAGAAAGCTCCCATCCTCGGGGAGATTGCGCAACCTGCGCACCGAGGGCGCGGGCAACGATCTGGTGCCCAAAACAGACGCCGATGACGCGAACGCGACCTTCCTCCAGGAGCCTCTGCGTGAACGCCGTCAACCTAAGGATCCATTCATCGTCCGCGTAAGCTGAGTGCCGGGATCCCGTGATGAGCACGGCATCGATATCCGCAGGGTCGGGGTAAGCGGCGTCCACGCCGTGTCCGGCCACCAAGTTGTACGCAGTCAGCGTAAGCTGGGATTCGAGCGCCTGCGGTGGATGAAGGCTTTCGCATGCGTTCCTAAGCAGTGTCGTGAAGATGTTGTCGAAGCGACCCAGCTTTGCCACCACGCTAGGCAGTGGCTCATCTGCAACAAGGATAGCTAGTCGAACCGGGTTTGGCTGTGGTATGGAGCCCATCATATGCAGTGCTTACGCTGGCTTGATGCAAATGACTCGTCTCTGCAAGGAAGTTGAGCGGAAGAGGCAAGGAGTGTGATTTGGTCTTCCACCAGGCACAATTCTTGTGAGAAGCGCCACTGACTTATACATTTGTTTGGCGAGGTGGGACATGAGCACCCCCCGAGGTGAGGGAGTTGATGGCGGTAGGGCTGTGCTGACCCCGCGATGCTCTCTGTCTGACACGAGAGACAAGACATCCCCTTGATCGTGGGGGCGCGAATTTATTGCACGAGTAGGCAGGGATGCGTCTACGGAAATGGGCGCGTCCTATGCGGACTGCTTCTCAAAAGCTACTAGTGTTATGTGGCCGTTGCTGACTGAAGCTCCTCTTCTTGTCCCAAGTCACACATCGTAACAGCTGAGGGCTGCCTGGAATGCCCAATACCACTTCTCTATGGGTCTAACGTGTTTCCAAGACTATCTTAGTCTGTCACTCCATCAACTTTCCGTATCCTCGCTCGTCATCTCCTCCAATGAAGTCTGGTTGCCTGACGCCGGCTCTTTGATCGAGATATACTGACTATGAGCCCTGATTCGGCTCCCGTACTTGTACAATACCCATGGAACCGGCACCAAAACGACCGAGACAAATCCTAACAGGCTGCTGGCCCATCCAATTCCCATGGAAGAGAACATTTGCACCGTGAACAGCGGGAACGCACCCCCGCCCGCATATCTCAAAAGGCTGTTGGCACTGAGAGCGCTCGCGCCGTGCAACGAGCCATAGGAGTTCATTATGTACAGCGCACCGCTACTGTAAACCATGATGTTACCCACGGCAAACGGTACGGAGGCTATAACCGGACTTAGCCAGTACACACCCGCATCGGCTGTCCATCCGAACCAGAACAGACTGGCCGGGTTGAGTGCGCAGCCGACCATGGCGCCGTAGAGGCGGTATTCCGGGGGCACCGCACCGACGCCGTATTTGGCCTCCAGCGCCGGATATGTCTTGCGGTCAATGTAGACTACAGCTAGAAAGCCAATGACGCAGCCCAGCGCGATGGAGATGAAGGTGAGACCCTGTTGACCTGGGGTAAAGCCATACCGTCCTCCAAAGACGTAGGGGAACGCTGCGAAGAAGCTGTAAAAGACGGCAAAGTTGAAGGCCATGTATATAGTCATGAAGAGCACAATTGACTCAGCGAAGAGCATCTTGAAGGGCTTGAGAATGATGCGTTGGAGGATCGCGCTCGAGGGAAGGGCGACCTTGGGCGCGTCCGCTCGAGGCGCATCAGACTGCTTCTCGGCGCGCATACGCTTCTGGAGAATGGTCTTCTTGTAGGTCTCGAATTGTGGGAGGGCATACAGGTAGTTGAAGGCTACCATGAAGAGGACGACCCATTCAAGCCATCGAAAGCCCTTCTTTTCGGCAAGGAAGCCCCCAATCACAGGCCCTGGGAGTTGCAGTCAGAATGAGGTGAAGATGGGAACAACGGAATACACGTTTCCTTACCAAAAGCCGGTCCGAGGAACGGGGATACAAAGTAGAAGGGATAGACGAATCCCGCCAATGCAGGCGGCCAGAGATCGGCATTGGTCCCGCCACCAACAGAGACGACGGCACTTCCAAAGAAGCCGGCAAAGAAGCGGCAAACAATCAGTGTCGTAAAGTTCTGCGCCAGTCCCGAGCCCAGGATGAATAGTCCAAAGACTGGGACGGTGCTGAGGTAGACGATCCTGCGGCCATAGTATTCACTCACGGGTGCCGCAATGATGGCACCGAGACCGAGGGCCCAGAGGAACAGAGACAGACCGAGTAGAGACGCCGTGTTCGAGACGCCAAACTTTTCAGACACGTCGTTGGCGCCGGAGGTATAGACGGAAGACGCAAAGGACCTGAGTAAGTTGAGTTAATCAGAGCCTTGACTTGGGAGAATCTTTGCTCTTACACATTGACGCAGAGGAAAGCCGGAATGCTGGTGCTGTAGATGCGCTTCCACAACGGCCAGTTGTAAGGGCAGTCTGGGTCGTCTGGTCCTCTCCAGTCGGGCGGGTCGACTTCTTGTTGCGGGTTTGCCATGCTGCCGACTGGAGCAAAAGGCAGATGGGGATCCTTGTCGAGCCAGACACCTAGTGAGGCGTTAATAATCACGGACGTATATTCTTTCGAGAATGAAGATGGAGCAGACCGACAAAGAGAGGGGGATGAGAGATACTTCCTTAGTGCGCCACCAAGAGCGAAAAAGAGACTTTAACCGATTTGATGGCAGATTCTATGTGAAATAGCAAAATTTTCGAGTCAGCCCCAGAAGGAAAAGAGGCCCCTAGCTCTCACGATATCCTCCCCCAACCAACCACACCAATGAGAGGGAGTCAACGAAAATCGCTCTTGGAAGTAGAGCACAAGGAAGTAACAAAATTAAGCAAAAAGAGGAGCTCAACCCCGGCAGAGCAGGGCCACGAAGTAGGGGTCGGCCCGTCACGTCACTAACGGTGCACTTGGGCTACACGGTCTCGCTCGCGTATCCTGTCCGATGTAAGGTGCAATCACACGAGATCCATACGGAATTGCGTACGCGGCGTCAACTCACAACGCGACCAATGGCATTAGCCACGTGAAGCGGCGCAACCAGTCAGCAACCATGTTCCCATACGTAATTATATAGGTATCTAGAGTCAAGTACCTTGTCAACCTCGTTGAATGCTCTTCAAACTACCTAGGTATTTGTCTGGTTTTCTGGCGATCTGCCCTTGCATACAATGGTAAGTTGAACCCCTGTTCGCAAACGCCCCACTGGATACTTGGCAAAAGACCCTTGAGTCTATTGTAGACCCTTGAGGCTTGATTCGATTCATGAACACCGGCACTGTCTTCCGAGTGGGCGTGACGACTTCCCACCTGTGCGTCGTCGACGTGGCCTGGGGTATTGCGCTGTGTTTCTGCTCTTAGATGTCTTGAAAATTCTGCCGCAGCATGGCAAATTACAAATGAGGGGAATGTCCTTATTCACCATCACCCACTATGCCTCTTTTGACGTCGCCTTGGCAGCAAACAAGCATTCCCGACATGAGCCCTTGTCGTAGATGGATCCCCTCGGACCTCTGACCCAGAGAGTTTTCGTAAAAATGCACCAGACGGATAGCAGTGCTCGACAGAGACGAAAACATCGGTAATTTTTACCTAAAACGTATGCCATGTACATTGATCAACTACAGCAATCCGACACACGATTTTGCTTGGCAAAAGGGCGAAAGCTAGCAGTTTAGCTTTAGAGGAAACCTTGGTCCTTACGAGCCAAATCTGATACTGCTGATATCCATTCGACTACGGAAGAACGTCAGTACATGCCTTTACAGGGTAAAAGCGAATTAAAATCTATCCGGTCTAATCCCATTTATATCTATGATTCAGAAAGGAACACAATTAGAGAGAAGACTGGAGAGTGCACATACTGACGCCATCCCGCAGTCGATGGGATAATGTCAATTAACCTGCAGTTGAAAACTTGAGACTCCGGCTTGACTCGCCGAGCTAAGCGGTAAGCAGGTGGAAATCCGCTACGGGACTGAAATTTTAGAACTAGCCACCCGAAAAATTTACGACATGACTTGGAGAGTCTAGCCGCGTGTTTGGGGTGGCACTGTACTTCTGCATGCGCTTCGACAACGGTGCTGCAGTCATGCCAAGGATGATGTGGAAAGTTGACGAGAGGTCTTGTCCCCGCGTCACGCATCTACAGAATTCTCTCGTTCAAGGCCCCGAAGTCGTGGCCCAGAAAGCGTTGAGGATCTACGTGGAGGTTGACTGACGATATCGCGGCAGGGCTGTCTGCGGTGGTTGTTTTATGGACGTGTTATATAAGGGTCGGTCTAGATACCATTGTTTGCTTTCTGTCCAGACGAATCATCTAAGCCCTATGTCTTCTTCTATCTTTGTCCAACATCTTCTCTCTGGTGCATATTCATCAAAGAAACGACAGACGCAGCCATGAAGTTTCTTGTCACCACAGATCTTCTTTCAATTCGTGCTGGGACGAAGAAGTCCACTTTCATCAGCTTGCACGACCCCCAATCTGATCTTTCCACGCCTTCATCCAGCCACGATGAGTTGGATGTATGGATATGCGACGGCAAAGAGATCAACAGCGATCTCATGGACCAGTGGCTGGGTCAAGTCCGCCATAGCCCCAAGTCCATGCTGGTGCGAGACGCCGAAGCTATTCCTCGTTTATGGGAGCTTGCAAAGGGTCGTGTATTCCAGATCGCCGCTTTCCCTGAGAAGACGGAAGGCCTGTCAAGCAAAGACTGGGAAGAAGCCATACTTCGTGAAGCAGAGATGATTTACGCCAAAGCCCATGCCGATACTGATACCCAGCGGGTCAGCTCCAACGCCAAGGCTAAGGGTCTGTCGACTACTCAAACTAGCGTCTTGGTCATTGGCGCTGGTATCATGAACCTCATGACCGCTCAGCTCCTTGCCAAGCATGGCTACAAGGTCCGCATCGTGGACCAAGGCCCCGACCCACGGGCCTGCCAGCTCAAAGACTGGACTATGCTGGGAGTCACGAGCGGCGGCCACAACGCCCGCATGTTCACAAACACCGAGGCGGACAACTACAATGAGCAGGACAGCGAAATCTACCAAGACATGCAGTCCATCTTTCGCAAGACCGTCCGCGGCGGTGGGTGGAGCGTCAAGTCTCCCGAGGATTTCAACGCCGCTGAGGATGCCTGGGTCAGCGCCTTCGAGCGTGTCCCGGGCTGGATGGCGGCGACCTTTAAGAAGAATATCCACGAGGTGAACGTTGAGTCCGGCAAGCTCTGGAGGGAGCTTATGAAAAACGAACCTCAGCTTTTCGAGAACGTGGGACTCCACGAAGACATTATACGCTTGTACGTCGAGGACGTTGCTTTGGATGCGTCTGTCGAGCTTAATCGGAGACTCGGTGCGCTTCTGGAGGCACCCTCTGCCAAGCAATTCTTGGAAACGTATCCTGCCTTCCGCTCGGCTGCTGAGACGGACCATCTTGCGGGAGGTATCATTGTGGACGGTTTCACAGTGAACATTCACTTGTTCGTCGCCAAGTTGATCGACCACATCTCCAGCCTCGGCGCCGTGTTCACTTGGGACTGCGAGGTCCAGGGTATACAGCGCAACTCCGGAGGCGAGGTGACTGTTCTGCGATCACAGAAAGGAGACCTGAAGGCCGATCACTTCATCCTGAGCCCCGGCACGACCGGCAGTTCACTGCTCCACGGAACGGCCTGCGAGAATCTGATCCAAGGCGTCCTCGGTATCTGGCTGCAGATCCCTAACCTGGACCCAAAGATGCGCAACTCGATCAAGATCCACAGACGCGGCCACAAGGTCGAAGACATCAACATCACTGTGGCAAAGGACCGCGAAACTGGCGAGGACATACTCGTCTTTGGCGGCGCATACGGCTACGTCGGTTTGGGCCGTCCCGACCCAGACTCGCCCGAGATGAAGGCTCTCTACGACGAGCTGGAGGAGGTTGCGCGCATCTACTTCCCGCAAGGATACGCCGCCGCGAAAAGCCGTGGCCCGAACGCCATGTACCCCGGCGGGCACCGCAAGTTCTGCGTCCGGCCATTCACACCGACGGGTCTTGGCGTATTCGAGAGGATCCCCACCGCGAGCGGCGGTCAGCTCATCATCACCGGTGGAAACAACACGGGCGGCTTTGCCCAAGCGCCCGGCATGGCCCGCGCGATCTTGCGATCGTTCTTGGGCGAACATGACCCCGTTCACATTCTCTTCCACCCCAACCGCGGCAAGCTGCCTCCCGCTGATAACAACTACCAGTCTCACACCCCGAGCCCGGGACCGGCCTTGACAAGTCCCCAGGCCCAGAAGCCTCCATTGAGACTTCTCCTCGTCTGTTCCGACGGTCCGCAGCACCGCTACCTGCGTTATCGCCTAGACCAGGCTTTCCCCGGCTACCGTTGCGTACAAGAGACAAGCGACGGTCAAGTACGCCAGTTGATGAAGAAGAGTCGCGTCGTTGACGCTTGCTGGCAGCAGTACCACGGCCTCAGACGCGGCTTCTTCGGCCACGACGTCCGGCGCGCGGCGCACTTTGACAAGCTCGTGCCGCCAGGCCACGTCTCGCCTGCACCGGATCTCGTCGTCGACAGCGTCAACTGCCGCGCGGTATGGGAGGCCACCGAGAAATGGCAACCGGAGCTGACCATCGTCTCGGGGACCAAGTACATTGGCAAGAAGCTAATGGCGCGCGCGGGGCTGATGATCAATATGCACACCGGTCATTTGCCAGAGTATAAAGGCAACCACTGCGTATTCTTCGCCCTGTATGACGGTGCGGTGGATAAGGTTGCGTCGACGCTGCACCAGTTGACGCCGGAGCTGGACGGGGGTGACGTGCTGGACAGGGTGTTTCCGGAGATCGATCCTGAGGATAACGAGGATACGCTGTACACAAAGTGCCTTGAGATGGCGATAGACCGGTGTGTGGAACACATTGGGAAATTCTCTAGAGGTCAAAGGCTTGAGTTCGTGCCGCAGGAAGCTGGTGGGAGGACATTCCGGCACCGGGATCGTACGCCGGGCAAAGAACTGGGATTGTGGTGGTCGCTGAACGCAGGCAGGCTGTTGAAGTCGAGGCCGGCGAGTAAGGAGGTAGATACAGACTAAGTCTACAGCTCACGGTTGTCAATTTCGTTTAAATGCACTCACGCGAGAAACGTCCATGTTCAAGTCAGGATCAAAAGCATTACATCCCACTGTGCTTGGGACTTCATCCAACGCTTTTGCTTACAATGTTGAACTCGGGGCAATGATGCAGGTTCTTGAAGGCTTCGAGAGAGCTTATTGAAGACCATAAAACCTTTCAAAATGGACTGGGATATCGGTATGGTTGAGGCGATGATACAGTCGCCGAACACATTTGCTTTCATCTGGACTAAACCTGAGTGCGACCGAAGACAAGTCCATTTGCCAAGCTTGTGAATAAGATCCGTTATTTAACCTAGAATCTCTCCTTCATTCATCAGTTGACTAATGCAAGTCCAAACCGCGTAGTGTCGGCAAGCCTTGAGACTCGTTGAGCTAGACTCTTCGCTGCAGAACGGCCCTCTGTTCCCATGGTTGTAGTAGAGTAATGGATTTCGCCACATAGGAGTGTGGCAGAACAGCTACTCAGACCATCGAATTAGTCGGTACCCATATCGGTACCGGGATCAGTCTGAAGGTTTGCATTGCTGTCGCTGAAGGTCATCAACGTGTATAAAATGAAGTTGGGAGACTAAGTGAGAGATTGGGTGCCGATACAGCGGTGTCCGAGGCAACAGTCGAGGTCGCGTTGGCGTTTGCGGATGCAAGAGTTGGGTTGATGTTGTCGAGCGCTGCAGTGATGACGTTATTTTCAGTCGTGTTCTGGGTTCTCTGGGCCAGTATCTCTTTGAACTTCCAAGCATTGAAGCGATGCCATTCAAAGCCATCGCCATGTTTTGGGAAGCATCTTCATGCTTCTTCGTATTCTCAGGGAGGAATGTCGAGGCCGCTCTTTTTTGAATGAATAGGTACTACTGCAACCCAAGGGCGCAAGTTATTGGTTTCATTTTGCCAGAAATTGGCAGAACAAACAATACAAGCCACCTTCGTTTCAATATTTTGACGTTGGCCACCGGCTTCTTGGCGTTACTCGGTGGTCGAGCTGTTCAGAACTTGTGTCTTGACTAAGTAGGTTTTCGCCAGCCTCAACTTTTCTCTCGTCTTCCCGTATTTTCCACAACCACCTCATAGATAGACCTCACAAGTGTGGGACAGAAGACTTCCGACACAAAATAGCTTCTGTTTTTATTCCTTGACCAATAGCTGCACGGATTTTCCCTACTCATTGCAAGAATGGTTGACGGCAGCCTTGAGTACATCTGTAATTGGACTCCAATTCGAGGACCTTTTAACCTCTGTTCCCAAGCACCCCGCTCAGACATGCACAAATACCTGATGTGCATATTGACCTGATTCTTATTGCGCAATTCCGCTGTGGGTTTTATCGGGACTAGGTATCACGGTGATTGGATACGGCCGTTGTTGACAAAGTAAATGAACCAACGAGGAAACAACCTGACGTCAAATTGTCCAAATTGCTCCTGAATGAGTAAGGCTGCTATAGCGACGATACGGCATGCACAGAAGCCCAATGGACCAAGACCTCGTTTTCAAAATGTGTGGAACCAAGGACGCAGTCGCAATCGCGGTTACTTCTTGATCATGCACGTGACATGTTGGGACGGTCGCTGCAGGAGGCCGACTACTAAGAAAGACATGCAGTTGGGTTTCCAACCAGCTCCCCCTGGCATTTTTGGGCACCATATCTATATGAAGACGGCTCAGCCCCCAATTCAATAGCTTCTTCTACCTGCCTCGTATCTGTCACATTTCTCCAAACTCTTGCAATCATGAGCTACAGTAACGAAGACCTTGAGCGGGTGTACTGCGCGTGCAGAGCAATCTTCAGCGGCACCGATGCCCAGTTGCGCAAGAAGAAGAAGGTCAGAGAGGTCCTGATCAAGAACAGGGGCTCTCTGACATTGCTCTTTGCGAGCTTTGGCGAGGAAAAGACCATTCTCATGTCGCAATTCCTGTTGGAAAACCGGGCATTCGAATCTGATCTCCGCGCCAAAGTCTTATTTCCGAGCCTGTTTGAAAGCACTCCGCAGCGAGACGCTGAGCGAGAAGCATCAGAAGCCGATGCAGTGAGGTCGGTCGCAAACGCCTTGAACGAGATGAGCCAGTCGGAAGGCGATGACGATGACGAAATTGAGTCTCTTCCCAAAGCAATTGCTAGAGGGGCATATCTCGGTGAAGGGGCATCATCCATTCTCAAAGATTTTCTTGCCGCAGCCCATCCTGTCAAAGATTCATTGAGCTCAGTTCATGCTGTATCACTTCCCCAAGAGTCGGCAGATGTAGGCGATGTCGATTCTGGTAAGTCATGATTGTTGCTGCTGCAAACACGTCACTTTACTGACAACACCTTAGGAAGCACCCTGATACATCCGCCACCGTACCCTGGTGTCCCTTCTCTGTACCCCTCCTATATCCCTTACAACACGCAACATACAATTCTTACAACCACCCAGAGAATACTGGAAGAATGCTGCTTCGACTTTGCGAACAAATGGATCCCACATGTCCTCCAGGATCGAGGTTGGGACTGTGCTTCGGCGGTCGAGCTGACCAAGTGGACAAACGTCTTCAAGAGGGTGGGGCCGAAGTTGCCCGCAAATGCGACGACGCCGGCCGGCACATCCATCAAGGAAGTCCTCGTTCGGACTCATCAGCTCAGACATACGGCTGTACACAGACTACCCACTACTGCCCGTGGCGTAAGCCAGCACTTGCGGGCCGCATTGAAGGTTGCCAAATGTCTTCAAGACGTTTCTCGTGCTGCTCAGCTGGAAGAGTTGATGTCCGAAATCGACGAGAAAATCAAGGCAATGGAGCTTACCAAGAACGTCTTGGAGAACCGTACTCTTACGAACCTCGATGATATCCGACGCCAACGTGAAGCACTCGACAGACAAGAGGAGGAAGTGATCGACAGCATGGTGAGAGAAGACCGCGATCACAAAGCACTCGTTGGCCGCCTTCTCGAGACCGCTGTCAACGACATCTTTGAAAGGAAGTTGGCCAGGGGTCAGATCTGGGAAGAGGACGAGGATGATGTCGCAGATATCTATTACGAAACCAGCGAGGAAAATGTGAACGGGCTTGATGGAACTTTTGATATAAGCGACGGCATAGAATCGGCCAGGGAAGATGTCTTAGATACCAACGGCCTTTTGGACGTGGACTAAACTGTTGGATGTCTGACCTGGGTCAAAGCTTCATCGTAACGACAAGGTTTCACCCTGGACGTCTCTGTCCATGTGTGCCTAGCTAGAGTAGAAACACTAAAACACAACGGCTTCTAAGGTACTCAGCATTGGTAGCACTTTATCTCTATTCATCGTACACAAGCATACCTATGATGATCTAGAATTGTCCCGTTTTTGCACTTTATCTCGAGTCGGCCAGGGTTTTGGCATGTTACCAAGCACTCTACGTCCAAACAAGAATGCATTGATGTGATAATTGGATTATAAGGTCACATCCCCGACTTGGTTATGAGGATATCGAGTTTAAGATCATCATTTTTCAGGTGGGGAGCCTCGATCCTTTTATCGCAGTCATCAACCTGCGGCGGCCGCTCGCTCTGATTCCAGGACTAAAAAAAACCAAGAATGGCCAATCACAGGCTCCGGGCATGTCATTTGCGCCTTTCGGTGGGTAGTGGCTTCATAAACTCACGCTGACCGAGACCGCCGGCCCGGCCAGAAGAACAAACTCGGAGGGCCGACCCCGCACTAGGCCGAATTAGATGTTAGGCGGGTCCGGCGCTGGCCAATTAACAGAGCCAATCTGGAGATGGAAAGGATACGTACCTTAATATCCGTACTCAATCTGGTCGGGCTTTTGGACCCCTCATCCCTCCTCAATGCTGTATTATCCCACTTGAGGAATTCCAGAGATAACGGCATAGCGATTATTCGCAGAGAGACGCAGCCCAGTATGAGCAATCAGCCACCTTCCGCAGAGAAATCCAGATGCCACGGCCAGCGGCCAGCGGCACGTGAGCGGGTATCACGTGTGACGGATACCTTACCAAGCATCGGCCCCGCCGTTGCCACCTTCCCGACCCTCTCCGGGCGATTCAAATTTTCGTCCCGCCAGGGAAAAAAAAAAAAAAATGGCCAAGGGCGTGGGGCAATCACGCAAAGGGCGCTTGCTGCTTTGTTAGCCGGCTCCTAATCAAGTACTACCTTAGTCGAGTGGTTCTTTTATCCGGCCGCCGTTGATCAACTCTGCCTTTTTTTCCTTTGACCAAACTTTATTGCAAAGTACCTTCAACAATCCGGTCACTAGATTCCCGCTCGACGACATGCCAAACATGGACGAGGAGCAGCCTTTGCTGGTCGAGGACCCCCTCTGCGAGGAAGACATCTCGAAGCACCTGCTCGACTTTGACCCCAATGGCGACCCCGAGAACCCCAGGGAATGGCCTGCACCATTCAAGTGGACTCTGGTCTCACTGCTGGCCCTCACCGCGTTCACCGTGTATGGACAACCTTCAAACCGCATATTGCTTGCATCAAATCTCGAAATCACGTTGCGCTGACATCCTTTCCCAGAACCTTTACCTGCATTTCAGTCGTCCCCGTCGCCGCCCGCATCATCCAGGATCTAGACCAGGATGAGGGCACAAACTCACCCGCGAGCGCCCTGCTCGTCACCATCTGGGAGCTCGGTGAAGCCGCGGGCCCCCTCCTCATCGCGCCCCTTTCCGAGATTTACGGCCGCTACCCCGTCATAAACGCCGCCAACATCCTCTTCATCATCGCCACCGTCCTCGCCGCCATCAGCACGAGCACCCCGCTCCTCATCGGCGCCCGCTGCCTCACCGGTCTCGCCGTCGCCTCCAACGTCCTCAACCCCGCCATCATTGGCGACATGTTTGTCCCCGACAACCGCGGCTCGGCCATGAGCATAGTGTCTCTCGCCCCGCTCATCGGCGGTGCGGTCGGTCCGATGATTAGCGGCGCCATTGCCCAGACCCTGGGCTGGAGACAGGTTCTCTGGATGAGCGCCGGCTTGGCGACGGTGTGCGAGATACTGTTCCTCACCTGTTTCCGGGAAACGTACAAGATGACCATTTTGAGACGACGTGCCGCGAAGCATGCGGACGAACACGGGGCACCGCTTCACCCTGCCGGGATCGACGACCACAAAAGCCTGCTCAAGCTGTGGGAGTCGATCAAGCGACCTTTCCATGTTCTGTTCAAGTCCAACGTGCTCATGGGATTGTCGTTTTTTGGATGCATCACTTTCGCCTACTTCTACGTCATGTCCATCAGCTTGCCCGTCATTCTCCAGGACGTCTATGGCTTCTCTCCCGCCCTCACTGGTCTCTCCTTCATGTCCTTCAGTGAGTATTTCCAACCCTTTGCCCGATATCGCTGAATACTAACAAACCCAGGTGTCGGATCATTTATTAGTGTAGTAGTCTGCAACTTCAGTCTCGATAGGATCTACGTGAAGCTTCGCGGCAACGACCCCGTCGGACGCCCCGAGTACCGTCTCCCGCTCGTCATCATTGGAGCCTTCACCCTACCCCTCTCCATCACTGCGTACGGCTGGATCGCGGAGCTCCATCTACCGGTCGGATTCCTCCTCTTGTCGGTTGCGTTGCTCGGCTTCACCCTCCTGATGGCCTCTCTCCCGCTCTCAGCCTACGTCGTCGATGCCGCGGGCTTATACTCTGCCTCCGCCATGACCGGCGTCATCGTGACGCGATGCCTGGCGGGCACTTTCTTGCCTCTTGCTAGTGGACCCATGGTGCAGACCTTTGGGTACGGTTGGGGCTTCACGATGCTGGGTGCTTTCAGCATCTGTCTTGCGCCGATTCCGGTGCTTCTTATGAGATATGGTCATGTTTGGCGCCAAAAGTCCGAGTACACGAGAGATGCCTGAGACGTCATGAGTCACGATGCTACTATCATGAAAGGATATTACTGGGGAAGCGAAAAGTGAATTTACCGTGCGCGTGCTATAATATGCGATTGGGATGGTTCTTCTACGTCACATAGATTCGGCGTTACCGAGAGGCATACTTGAACAGTTTTATGTATAGAATCAATCAGCGTTTGCTCGTCATTCTTTCAGTACCCTAAGCCCTCCTTTGCTTCCACTCTTCAAACGCCTCCACAGCCTCGGCGACAGTGTCTCGCCCCATGAGCTCCATTCCATAGTCGGGGTCCATCAACCGCCACCCCGTCGGCGACAGGCCGTCCTTGAGCGGGGTGCCCGCCAACTCCGCATCGCGGGCCTCCTGCTCCGGACCGTCGTGCACGTGGTACCATTTCCGATTCGAGGTCGCGCCCTGCACATTGACCGTTGTCCGGTTTTTCCGAAGCGTCTCGTAGAGCTTGAGGACCTCGGGCACCTGGACTTGCATGTGTTCCGGCCCCGCCGCGTCCTTGAGGAGGCCCAGGAGCTTCCCGATCACGGCGCCGTCCTCGACGGCCATGGCTGCGCCTTGCGCTTGGTAGGGGAGGCTTGGATGGCACGAGTCGCCCAGGAGGGCGAAGCAGCCCTGAATTCTTGTCAGTAGCTGGCGAGGTGACTCTGTGTTTGCTTTTTCAAACAGAGACTTACCTTTGTCCATGTCTCCAGTTCGGGATGTGTGCAGAGCTTCCACTTTTGTACTTTCGGTATCAATGATATGAGCTTGGTTAATCTAGGAAAGGGATTAGTAACTACCCGTGAAAAAAAAGGGACTCAATTCACTCAAACACCATCTCAAGCAGCCAAAACTTACGTCTCATCCCATCCGCGGTAGCTTTCCCTCATTTCCTCAATGTCGCCCTCGGTGCGCTTCTCCCCCGCCTGCATATTGTCCGGCCTGATGAGCACGAGGTTGAACTCCCGCCCGCCTCTGACGGGGTAGAACACGGTGTGCCTGTCGGGTCCCATCCACATCGTGACCCGCTTCCGGGCGCAGAGCTCGTCCACCCGGGGGTCCTCGAGATCTTTGAGATAGCCGACGGGGAACGTAGCACGGTATGCCAAGTCACCCGTCTCGACAGCAGGCGAAGGCGAACCAAGAAGCTGGTCGCGACAGACAGACCACAGACCTATCCAATGTTAAAAAAAAGGTTGGACTAATTTGCATCCTACGCGCGCGCACAGGAAAAAAAAACTCACCATCAGCTCCGATAATCACATCCCCTGCAATATCATCCCCGTCCTCGAGATGAACAACCTTGTTCTCAAAGTCGATACGCTCGACATCCATATCCAGACAGAGACTCACGCCAAGCTCCGCGCACGTCTGCCACAGCACGGCATGGAAATCGGCCCGGTGGACGACCATCCAGGGTTCGCCGTACCGGGCTTGCGCGGCCTTGGTCGGGAGCACACGGAGATGCTTGCCGTCGGCGTACCGGCAAAACCCCACCTCCTCGAGGACGACACCGGACCGGAGGAGCTTGTCGACGTAGCCGAGCTGCCTGGCGATTCTCATTCCGTTGGGCGGTAATTGGAGACCTGCGCCAATCTGGGAGACGGTGGACAGCCCTTTCTTAGCTACGATGTACATAAAACCTGAAAGCGCGAGATTTATCTTAGGGACGACGGTGGGCTTACCGGAGCCAGACTACTCGCCCTCTCGAGAACCACCACCTCGAAACCCTCTCTTCGACACGCAATGGCGCAAGCGAGGCCGCCGAGACCTGCACCGATGATGAGGACTCTCATTCTCGCATTTATCAGGGAATGAAACAACCGGTAGGTGGGAATTGAATGGGAATTGATTATGGGTACATGGAGAAGTACATTTCTATCTTTGTCTGTCACGGCCATTGGGCCCGCTACTTAACGGGTCCCGGCCTCGCCTGGCAAAACGCAGGAAACCCCGCGCCGGATCTACGCGCCGGATCTACGTCGGGTAGTCCCTATTTAGTATCAGATTGCAGGGGGCTAGTCGCCAAGCCACCTGCTAACTGGCGCTTTGGAACAGCATGAGGAGGCCCGGCGAGATTGGCAAATTGCCGCCTCGGCCGCGACATGGGGATTTCTTCAGGCTCAGAGATGGGTATTTAGAGAATATGCACACAAGTGAATTACGCATGTCGTCACACCCTCCCCCCCAGCGTTTCGCCACTGCTTATACACTACTAGTACTACTCCTCTTTACTATAAGGTTAGATAGAGGTCATCGTCTTCGATTGGGTCGGCTTGTACTTGCAGCCGAATTGGATGGACCCAGCGGCCGACTGTACTGTACTCCCGCTTCTGCATATAATCACAATCAGGTTTAGTTCTTCCCTTACGTCCGGCACATCTAAACTTCGAAACCTTGGAGCTCGGTCTACTCGGAAAAGCCGATCCTTTTTTTTTTTTTTTTTCGGGGGCGGAATGTCCTCAGCGGAATATCCCCCCTCGTGCACCTGTGAATAAGAAGCGATGGCACCGTTGCCCATAAATACCTGCCGAGGTGCCATCTTTTTAACTCAGCAAAATAGCAGATGACTTCAACTCATGATAACGAAAACTCGGACGCATACCATACTTTTATACCACCGTACCCTCGGTGACTCATAGACTTGCAGTTCTCCGTGTCCGTCATCTCCATCGGGACAGTGGCAAAAGTCATCTGAACTTGTTCAAGTCCGCAAT
The DNA here is from genome assembly GCF_001831195.1 of Colletotrichum orchidophilum. Taxonomy (NCBI): domain Eukaryota; kingdom Fungi; phylum Ascomycota; class Sordariomycetes; order Glomerellales; family Glomerellaceae; genus Colletotrichum; species Colletotrichum orchidophilum. Next base: position 219,798 of record NW_019173012.1, read on the forward strand.
ATCCGCCTGCCTCGGTGGACAATCATTCCTTTCTTACCACAAATCAATTCCCCGAATCGCCGAAACGGCGGGCGGTGCAGCCGGTCTTTTTTTTATTTGTCTCTCTCTTCATCTCTGTAACCCAACGGCGGGCGTTTTAGCGTTCCGTCTCAACATTCATGTCTTTGCGCGGCTCTTCCGTACACTGCTGTGCGCAGTGGTAGCAGATGAGGCAACGCAACAGGATCTGGCAAAGTTGATTAAAAAGGGGGTCATGCGGCGGTCTTTACAAGGCCTCGCTCGGCCTCCGAGTCTCCCGACGGCATCCTCGGCGGCAAGGGAAAAAAAGAGCAAAGAAATCACCGCCGCGTTCAGACAGGCGGTAAAGGAAAAAAGTTTTGAAAATCTTAGTTCTGCTAGCCATTTGTTTATAAGTGTTGTTTTGTTGTGGTGCCAGCCGCTCCAAAGGTGCGTGTGAAGCTTTGATGTTTCTCGCGTCGTTTGGAGACGGTGTGGACATAGCGGCGACGATGGATTTTCAAGCTCTTGTGAGATATGAACATAACGGAAGCATCTTTTACGGAAATCTCGTGCGAAGTAGCGACTATGGCCACGTTGTCGAGCGACTGTATGGGAATTTGGAGAACGGATTGGAGAGGACAAACATCAGAGATACGGCGGTGAAAGTGAGTGACTGAGAGCTCGCATCGCACAACGGGAGGGATTCCCCTTGGCTGGTTTCCCGACATCCCATCACGAAGCCCAGTGCAAAAAAAGCAAAGCTCATTTGTCTGACTACTTATTCATACGATGCAGCTCCTTTGCCCGCTGGAAAGAACCCCAACGATAATATGTCTGGGGCTCAATTTTGCGCAATACGCCATAGAGGCAAACGTGAGCAAAGAGTCGCCCTCCTGCATCCTCCACGCGAGATTCCTCTAACCAACGGCCCCCTGTAGCTCCCCGTATCCGCCTACCCCATCATCTTCACCAAGCCGCCAGACGCACTCGCAGGTCCCTACGATCCAATCCTCGTCCACAAGGACGCGCAAGACCAGCTAGACTACGAGGGGGAGCTCTGCGTCATCATCGGCCGCGACGTGAAGAACGCGACTCTCTCCAACGCCATGGACCACGTCCTCGGGTACGCCGCCGGAAACGACGTGACCGCCCGCAATTTCCAGCTCCCCGGCGCCTCTGGTGGCCAGTACTCCTACTGTAAGTCGTTTGACGGCTTCGCTCCGATCGGGCCGGCCATTTGGTCGCCGCGCGTCGTTCCGGACCCGTGCGCGCTGCGGTTCCGCACGAGGGTCAACGGCAGGGTCGTGCAGGAGACGGAGACGTCTGATATGATTTGGTCGGTAGCGCAGGTCATCGTTCACCTTTCGCGGGGGACGACGCTGAGGAAGGGGACGGTGGTGATGATGGGCACGCCGGGGGGCGTTGGGTATGCGCGCGGCAGCTTTTTGAAACACGGCGATGTTGTCGCGGTCGAGATTGATGGCCTCGGTAGGATCCAGAACGAAATTGTGTTTGAGGGGCACCATGTAGAATAGACGATTTGGCATTGACTCCATAGGGAGCCCGAAAGCCGAGATGCTGAGCTTTCAACCAGGGCGGAGCTTGTTTTTGATTTTATGTTTCGAGGCTTTTACTCGAGACCAACTCCCTTTTTGAAGTCGGCTAGCCATTCGGGAATGTCGGCTGCCGTTTGATTCCAAGGATCGTCACTTGTGAAATACTGTCAGCTTGCGGCGTTTCCATCATGGGATCTTGGGCTGGGCATCCGTGTAGGATAGTACGTACTCTTCGAAAATGACCCATCTTGCGTGATATCTGAGCTCATCATCGGAAGGGATATGCATGTTTGGGTTCCGAGGTGAAATGGTGCTCGCAACGAACCGCGACAGTTCCCCTGCCAAACGAGCATATCTGTTGGGGTCGTTGAGGAAGAACGGCATGCCTGTGCCCTTGGAGCCCCCGGATTCCCTCAAGGAGTGACCAGATCCTTCAAACATTGTCTTGGCAGTTTGTAATCGCGTGTAAAAGTCCCCGGACTTCATTGGCATCGCATCAAAACTGAAGCCAGGCGAGATACAATCTTGATGCCCTTCGGAGTTGCAGTAGCTGGAAGATGCTTGCGTGTCAACTGTTCCAGCTGGAATGGCCGATTGCATTTTGCGGGTTATTGCTGTTGCTGTCGTTGGTATGAGCTTTTCTGCCGCCCCCGTCAACTGATTTAACTCAGCGAGCCCTGTGAAGAAGTCATTGAGTTGACCGCTGGTCATATTTGTGGTGGGATCTGGATACGGTATCAGTTCTTGGTATGAGCCCGACGCAAAATATTCCGCCCTCTGACGCAGGGGAGCCAGCCATGATGTCGACTTCCACATGAGACGGACTAGAAACCCCGTAAATCTTCGTGAAGGATTGGTGGATGCTGACTCTACCCTATTCAAGATGACGCACGCCTCCTGTTGAAGGTCATCGTCCGAAGGCGAGAGACCTAGAACCAGATGGTCTCCAAGATGTCGGCAAAGCTGAGCCTCCAGTTCGCAGTCCTCAAATATGTCTGTCTTGCCGATAATTAGAAGCTGGCTCGCGCTTAGTTTGGCAAGTTGATAGCACTGATTCATCGGACGCAGACGCGCCTTTTCAGATAACTCGGTAGAGCTCATTAGCAGATCTCGAAGCCAGGACGCCGCCGTCGCGGTGCCATTGTGTTGGAGGAACTCGGAGGCGTATATAATCGTACAAGCCTCGTAGATAAGCTGATCGTCCGAAGGTAGACTTTCGTGTGCTTCAAAGTAGTTGCGCACGAAATACTCCACTTCGAGCTTGAGGAGTTCGTATGCGCTTGGCGCGGAACCGGCTGGCGAGACACTTGCGCAAAAGGGAACAGGCGCACTCTGTTCAAACTGGATCACACCTTATATAGCGGTTAGCACGGCCGCCAGACTCCTCGAATCGGTCAGGATTCACTCACAAGGGGGGACCGCGTTATCAACCTTTGCGAGTATATGGGTTTCAAACCCCCAGTTCCCCTTCCAGTCCGACATGGTGTTGCCGTCATCTCGATAGTGGTCCCCAATATGGTCCCCGCGCGTCGCCCATGACTCCAGGCTGATGCCGCAAAAGCCGCATCTCGATCGAACGTTATCCGTGGTAACCTTCCAACTCTCTGCAGTGCGAGACATCTGACTTGTCTTGTGGACGAGTTTCAGGTGTTGCCGAAGATGGTCTTTGCGGTAGTATGTACGCTCTTCGACCGATCGCTCAGAGCAGGCCGCCTGATGATGGGCATCGAGGTGCTGCTGGCTTGGGTTGACCTCCTCGCAATACACACAAATGACGCCTTTCTCGGGGTGAGTCGTGGTCGAGCCGTGTGGCGAACAAATCCACTCCTCGAGGGAGAGGTGAAGAGACTTTTCGTGCCTTTGCCAGTCGTATCTCGTCTTGAAAGTTTCGGCGCAAAATGTACATTGGTAAGTATTGGTCTGTCGAAGGCTAAGCCTATTTCCACTGTGTACTCTGACCATCGCTCGTCTTCGACGGCGGGTCGAGTCTCTTCTGAGTGTCTCCAAAGGGCTAGGGGGTTTGCTCGAGCTACGAGAGTATGCCGAAAGGTTGGATCGCGATCCTCCACTCGACTGAGAGGTGCCAACACTGCTGATAGTGGACGCGTTTTCCCAAGATCCTGCCGAAGATCGAGAGCGAGCCGGAAGGCCTGAAAGTCGAGATGATGCAGCGACTGCCCGAGAAATATCGGCAACGAGCGCCGGCTCGCTTTGCGGAGGGGAGTGCTCCCATCGTTGCATTGGGTTCATCTGCTCAAATGCCATTGGCGTCGGCCGTCGAACGGGTATGTCCATGGGATTCGAACCAGATTCGGTCCCGATGGGTGTGGAGCTTCCGCTTGGGCGGACTTTTCTGCGCCGACGCGTGTTGGCGAACCAGTTGGTTAGTTGCCGCTTGCTCAATCCCGTCTGCTTCAGTAACCTTTCGACCTGTTCTGGAGTTGGATACGGATGTCGCTCGTGATTCTCGAACCATATTTTCAGGGTTCTTATGTTTGCAGATGTAAAGCGACTGCCGACTTTCGTCCTGTCGGTTGTGGCATTCGGACTGCTTTCTCGCAATGGCTTGGAGTAGATGGTTTCATCGACAACATCAGACAATGGGACGCCCCCAGAAACACTTGATGACGCAGACATGTGTCCTTCTTCGGACTGACGTCCATCCCCTGCACCGTAGTGAGATGGTGGATCTCTGGGAAATACATCGGAGAACGCTTCGTCGGAGAGGAAAAGACCAAGGTCGAGGTCAAAGTCCACCGCCTCGGAACGCTCGTTCATCAGGCCGCTGTCTGCTGTCGATGGTCGTCTTGCCATGGCTTATACGCGTTGCAACGCTCGTCACAGTAGAGATGCGCGCAAATTTGGAGTTTCTACGATTCTGATTCCACAACTTGATGAAGTGATGTTGGCGGATGTTGAGCGAAAGCAGGGGGGCTGAAGGATGCGGAAGCGCACTGATCACAGTGGGGAAGGTTGTCAAAGAAGGGCGGCGGCCATGGGCGCTAATCATGCAGGTAAGATCCCAACACCGGCTGTCTTTGAGCCAGGGCTTTACTAAGTACGCACTGATCTCGGACTTGCTGACAAAATCCTGCTGCACCTATCGCAAACGTGATGGCATTGGATTCGACTTCCTTTCGCATCCGCGAGGGACTGAACATCTTGTAATGTGGTCAATTTGCTGATCTTCCAGTATCCCGTCCGACTGATCCATGGTCATCTCAAATCTTGAAATTTGGGCGCATCGCTTGCAGCATATGCAGCTCGCTTCCATTGGGAGGTGAGAGTTTAGACCCCAACATTACGACTAGACTAAGATTGTCAGCAAGAAAATCACCGAAATGCCGATAGAGGATTTTCTGTGTTATTCGTGCTTCCAGCGGAGAACTTGCCAAAGTCTTGGCACACTTTTCTACGTGTATTTCTTGACCGAAGCACTTTTGGGAGTCGTTCAACGGACCTATAGATGATCTATAAGTATGAATAGACGCCGTGAGAGTTGAGTGATTTCATATTGAGAAATCGGAAGCGCGACACGAGACAACCACATAAAACTGTTGAAGGCTCTCGTACGCTGCAGAGGCAAGACAGCATACAGATACGATGTGCTTCTGGAGACAGATAGGATCGGCGACATGTGGTTTTTTCAAGGTTTTCGGACCCATTTGCGCCTATATACTACCTACCCCACTCCTCATGTACTTCCGCTCCCTGGCGCGAAACTGAGGGTATCGTGACCCTTGTTCGCAATGGAACCGCAATTTTTGCCAAACGATCCACAATCCCACAAGATCCATATTGTGCTTGCCCCTAGCATCAAGCATCCAACACATCATGGATCAATAGCGTCGATGGTTTAGTGGTAAAATTCTCCGTTGCCATCAAGCAGCGTCGGGGAGCCGGGGGTTCGATTCCCCCTCGTCGCAATCTTTTGCTTTTTGTGTCTAGTGGGACGGCGTAGAAACCACTACTAACCTTGGACGCTTTCTACCGGTGTTTTGCAACTTGTCGGGCGTATCCATAATCTGAGAATTTGGGTACTTATGGGAAACTGAGTATGCGTGTATGCCAAACTGTCCAATTTGCCTCCTGTAGTCCCCATCGGTAAACGAATATAGAACAGGTGCTCACTCATCAAGTTGAAGGTATCCATTTCATTGATTCTTATGATTCGTAAGAATGCACCTAGTGAGAAGAAGCAAGGGGCAGCCCGACCCTCGGGCTGCTGGTTAGTGTGAAAGTAGACTGTAGATTGCAATCATTTGATTTGATGACAAGGAATCTTCCAGGATGAGAGCACCTTACATCGCAGTTGATTGCGCCACTGACTGCTGTTACCTCTTGAGTGGATTGGCTTCATAAATTGTCTCTCGAAGATGCAATTGCGTCAGTTGAACGCCATTTGCAGTAGTTATGACCTGACGTTTGGGGACCACAAGGATCAGTTACTGGCAACTGCCGTGGCGCGCCCTTCGAAGGCGTCTTCATATATCACTTTGTTCATCTCGAATACGCCTCGTAGCGACGAAGAAAGCACCTGTGAAATAGCTTATCAAATTGAGTTCATTTCGCGATGGCTGCTTGACACAAGAACCATCCAAAGCTGCGTCTCACTCTGAATCAGTCGGAACCATCCCAGTGCCGTCTTTCCTATTATTTTTCACTTGTTTGGATGAGTCCACCGACTACGGCATTTACATTTAAGCAGTAGCACATACAGCCAAATAACTTTGAGGCTGTTGAACTCTGACAATCGCCTTGGCTCAGGGGTTGATCTTATCTTCCATGGTCAACCCCTGTCATGACGCTATGGCGATCCTATCACATCTACTGTCACCTGCCGCTTTGGGCGCCTTTGCCCCGCCGAACGTGCATCCCATCGCTTGCCGGACTCCCGCACTGTGATTGCGCTCTCATAAACCACGCCAGTCCCATCTCCTGAACATCATTATCCCCAACTCTTTTCTCAGTCTGGTTGCTGAGCAAGGCATCACAGGTGATTTTTTGGATCTTCAGGAAGTCTTCTCGGCCAAGCAATGGACGCAATGACCAGCTGGAAGTGCGGCGGGCGTGGTCTCCTCAAGGGACTCCTTCTCATCGGATCCCTTGCAACCTTGGCCCGCGGAGACCAGTTCCATGTCCAGCGCACGGCGCGATACCAAGAGCTGGACGTGCGGAGCCCCAGAATCGGACATGTCTTGGCTCACATGGACCGTATTGCATACGAGGCAGACGTCACGGCTAGCACGACCTCGCCGCCGGCAGCAACGACAACACCACTGCTGGATACCTTTCAAGTGGCGCAACCCGTACTGGAACCCACGGGGCAAGCGGTTACGGTCACGTTGATGGATCACCAATTCGCATACAGTTACGGCATCCCCTTTGTTGCAAGCTATTCGCCTCCTGACTTTGACTTTGATCACGTCGTGCTCAACTTCACCGTCGAGGTCAGGGGAAGGCAGTACGATCGCTGGGGCTCCGTGTACCTGGGCGACGTCAACATCTTCTCGACCTCCACCGCCGAACCCACGTCGTACGGCATCACCTGGACCTGGTTAAAGGATAGCACGCCGTATCTATCCCTTTGGAGGGAGCCACAGACTCTCATCTTCCAACTCGACAACGTCGTCACCGACGTCTACACGGGTCTCCTAAACTCCACACTTACGGCCACCTATTTCAAGAGTCCTGTTCAAAGCGGCGGGCAAGCGCCTGCGGACCTCATCCTGCCAGTCTCCGCAAACAAGAGCCCGGCCACCGCCAGCTTCTGGACCTACCCGGAAGAGAATGCATCCGCCTCTGTCCTATTCCCCCGCAATGTGAACCGGGCCGTGTTCTCCACGTCTGTGAAAGGACAAGGGAACGAGGAATTTTGGTGGAGCAACGTCCCGCAGTCAGCTGTGGATGCTTTCGATCCGGACGTCGGTAGCTATCCGGGATACTCGCCCTTCCGAGAAGTCCAAGTCCTCATCGACGGGCACTTGGCCGGCGTGCACTGGCCCTTCCCGGACATCTTCACAGGCGGTGTGGTGCCGCAGCTGCACCGCCCGATTGTCGGCATCAACGCATTCGACTTGCGCGACCACGAGATTGACATCAGCCCGTGGCTGCCCCTGCTCTGTGACGGAAAGAACCACACGTTCAGCATCAAGGTAGTCGGGCTCGTGGATGACGGCAAGTCGAGCGCCAGCCTGACAAACACCACGGGCAGTAGCTGGTACCTCGTAGGCAAGGTCTTTCTGTGGCTCGACGACGAGGGCAGCATCACGACGGGAGTCATCACCAAGAAGACGAACCGGGAGCCTGACATTGCATTCTCGCAGACGCTCAAGCAAAATGCAACGGGATTCAACTCGACGCTGGACTTCTCTTTGGCGGTGCAACGTGACTTCACAATCACATCGCTAATCAGTACGCAGAAGGGCAACGGCACGGCAACATGGACACAGAGCCTCTCGTACTCCAACGTGGGAGGTATATATGCCAACGGCTACGGAGGAATCAACACGTTTTCGACAATCGGCGAGGAAACGTCAAAGGTTCCCGGTTGGGACTACAAGACGACCTTTTCGTACCCGCTCTATTGCAACACTACCACGTCGTACCTTCCTGCGGGGAATCTTACTCTCTGGGCGCAGTTAGACCAAGGACTCAAGCTCCATGTCCAGGGAAACACTGTCTACCCGACCGGTCTTGAATATTTCGAGGGCGGAGGGTCAAAGTGGGCCGGCAGCGTCATCGACACGGACAGAAACGGCACGGCGAACTACTCCCGCTATGGGGATAACACGGTTACTTCAGGAGCCGGACGTACCCATCAGATCTTCCATCTCAGAGGGCTGACTAGTGATGGTACCTACGAGACACCGGGAACAGAGCTTTACTTCCGCGACGTGACTGCGTATAACAATTCTGTAATAGCAGACAAAGAAATTGTTGCGGGCAAAGTTGTCAAGGGACACGTGTAGAAGTGGTGTTTATATCAGTGCATCCATGATCACATCATCTATAATTCAGAGTAATAGTAGCAACTGCAGCGGTATATGATATACTCTACGTGGACCAACTCAGGAGATGTCATCGAGTTCGTTGCCGTCCTTGGTGACGTTTTCATGTTAATGAGTCGTTCTAGATCCAGGTGACAGATCTTTCGGCTTTGCGGGCCGTGCAGGTCGACTTCGTTCGTCGCTGGTAGCCGTGATCCGTACCTCAGGTACCTCTCGGTAGCCTGTCTCAACAGTGGTAATCCTCCTCGGGCCTGCGAGCGACCTCGCCTCTCGAGGCTCCACGGCTTGAGATCCCGGAACTTCTTCACGCGAAAGCTGAAACCTTTGCAGTGTTCTAATAACGTCGATGATCCCATCCGCCGTAAGAGTGCGCGCGCTGACCTGCCAGTCGGAACGAAGGCTGCTTTGTTCCTCTCCAAAATCTGCGTCAGGGTATGCAAGCCTGATTGCAATGCTGATAGCGTTCTTGATCTGCAGAGGTAAGTTATTTGCTGATCTTGAAATATGGTGTCTCTGATGGAATAATGTGACGACTATGTTCTAGAGGGCACGGTGATGGGGAAAGCGATGGTTTGTTTGAAAGACATACTTGACGCCCATTCATTGCCAGATCCGCCAGCTGCTGTAGTCCATCTTCCCCAATATTGATTTTGATCTTCTCGGACTTGGATGCTTTTTCCAGGAAGTTCATCCAAATTTGTCTTCGGGCCCCGAAATCGAGAGATGAATATTGGTGACAGAAATGAGTTCGACCTATTTGTGTGAAATATCACATCATGGTCAGCGAGACGCAATGATGGGAAATAACCATGACTCTCAGCTGCAGTCATCTTAGAATCCTGTGTACTCACTTAGGAATGCTTCATCAATCTTATCGATCTGGTTTGTCGTCAGGAGTAAGATGCCCTCGTAATACTCGAGCGCTCTGAGAAACACCGACACTATGGCGTTCTGGGTAAGTCCCGTCAAAGACCGTTTGGCCAGGAACACGTCTGCTTCATCTAGCAACAATACTGCTTTCCAATGAGTCGCCAAACGGAGTTTGGACATCAAGTTGACAAAGACGCCTTCGGGCTCGTGGCCCAGTGCCCCGCTGGATACCATGTAGAGGGGCATGTGGCCAGTTTCGGCGATTGCCTCTGCTGTCAAGGTCTTCCCTGATCCTGGCGGACCATAAAGCAAACCAATGAGCCCTTTTCCTTTTCCCTCGACGAAATCGTCAAAATCAGAAAGGCCTAGGCTGTAGGTCTTGACAAGCTTGTACATGGTGGCTCTCAGCGACTCTTCCATGACCAAGGAATTAAGGAGACCACTGTGCACGGCAGTTAGATCGCCATCTCTTGACCTCTAGTGATTTGAGAACAGAAATTCAATGGCAAAAGAAATTGGCTTCTTGATCTTACTCATTCCATTTCACGTCTGAGACTCCTTCAACAGAGAAGCCCCCTAACCCATGTTAGCGCAGGAATGATCGGATGGTTGACGAAGAAGAATAACGGACCCCATATGCCGGATCCAAGGGCGTATCCGTACACCAATGCAGACAAGATAAGCTTTTGCTCCGTAGTCAGCATCTGGTCTAAGGAATTTTGATTGCCTCCAATCTTTTCCCTGTCCATGTTGGTTTCGTCGTGACTAGGTTGATTCCCTGAAGGGTTCCAGTCGTCAATCAGGCTCAGCAAGCCTGTCAGGACTTTCTGGACTATGCGTCAACCACAAAATACGCAAAGGGTGATACAATTCTAGAAATTTCACCTCGCGATCATTCTGTCCGTCTTCGATGCCTCGTGCAAGTTCAGAAGGTCGCGTGTCGACAGTATCTCGATTCTTCCAAGGCTTCAGGCGCGGAACGATGCTTCCATGAGATGGAACTGCTGTCATCATTGCAGGGTCCACCATGATACGACCGTAAGGCTTGGCACGAAATCAGTCGTGGAAGATTGCATAGCGATCGCCAAAATGGATGGACATTGACGCTTACAACGAATGATATCACATCTTTTTCCACCTTGCGAAGTCCGCGGCCGCTGTACTGTTGGATCTTGAAGCCTTTCTTGCAAAACTTGAGCTTCTTCTCGCCACGTACTAGGATTCGCTCCATCAAAGCCCTTTGACCAGAGTGGAATTTGAGCGGGATGTAAGGAAGGTCCTCCATTGGAATAAGACCGTTGAACCCGGGAACGGTCAGACGGGTCCTCGCGTAGCCCAATACTGAACCATCCCATTCGAGCTGTTCAGCAACAATTACAAAATTATTGCTTCCATCTTGCTGTCTAACGACAGAATGAGTGCGCGCTCGCCAAATATTGTCGAAACCCAGCTCATCCTTTCCAATGACCAAGCATTCTGGTGGGAAAACAACCCAGAGGAGGTCAAAACTGATGGAATGTGGGAGAAGTGAGCTCAACAAAGAGTCCGTATGCGCCCATTCCTGAGTTATGAAAGCCAAAGCACTCCTTATCTCGAACAAGGCCGGTTTGTCAGCGGCGTCGCCTGAAGCCGCATAGTGAGTAGCCAACAGTTCAAGCTCTGAACGGGCCCAGAAGAGGAAGTGAATGTCTGAGAGCTGTGAAACACCTTAGAGATTGAATGAGCGTCTTTCGAGGCTTCCAAACGTACCTCTACGTTGGTTTCGGTCATTTCCAGTCCCTCGGCGCCTCGGAATATGGCTAGAATTGCCTTTCGAAGGGCGAGGCCCTTCACGTCGATGACAGTACTGACGTAAACCATCTTCTCGCTGTACTGGCGTCGCACGAGGAGGACACATGGAATGCCTTTGGCTTCATGTTTGGGTGTCTTTGAGGGCCTCTTCAGATCCCACCGAAGCTTTTCTCTGTGTCGGATGCCCGATTAGCGTGCACCCACCATCTACAGCCTTCGGACAGCCGAAACAATTCACTTACTTATTCCAACTATCTCAAGCGTTAGCGACTGCTTTGCCATTTTCGAAAGTTTGCAACATGTCCTACTATTGATTTCGCTCGCAGATCGCGTCTCGACCGGACGGGTCTGAACTGCCCTCAGGACCGACTTGGTCTCCTGGCGGCGCAAAGTCTGCCTTGTTCACCTCCGCCTCTGACTGATTGCCATGAAAAACTTCCTTGTCAGGCTCCCGATAATGGTCAACGGCTACGTTTTCGTGTGAATACGCTCAGCCAATGACACAAACATGCCGAGTCAAGAGGCGCGTATATGGACTTACCTGCACCAATGTCGGTACCCCAAGCCTCCTGTAACTGCTTGATCTTCGTGTCTGAAATATTCTCATTCACTGTTTGCCTGAAGACATCTCCATCGAAGACATTGGGTGCTGTCTTCCCCTGAGTCTTGGTGCGTGTATGCTGAGAACGCAAAAGCTGGTCGGGAGGCATTATGATTTTTCCGATGACGAGGTTGATTAATGAGATTACACGTGGGAAATTCGGAGCAATCAATGGAAGAAGGGGCCGCGGCGGAATTGTTGTTATGGTTGTTGAATGACTTCACGCCGGGATGTCCAACTGAGTGGCAGGCAGAATGGAGGTCGCCGAGGAAAGGCGCAGGCCAGACTCAAGCGCGCCTCAATGGTAAACCTGTGCCGCTGACAAGAAGACTGCGGTCAGCAGACTCGATGTCAGGGTAGTGAACGAGGCATCCAAGCTCCATGCATTAGTGGCTGCCTCTGTTGCAAAATGCGACCTACTACGGTCAATATCAAGCCAAAGTTTAACCCCCTTATCAAGGATCTTTCGCCGTGCCCCTAGAGATTGCACCAACAGCATTCTTCTTGAAATCCGCGTGCATGTCAAGCACAAAATTGACCATTGACAGGTCACTGCTCGGCCTTGGCCAGACCCACACTCCCTGCCTGGTAGGAAGGCTAAACTTACCCATACCACCCACCATTGTATGAAGTTGAGATGGATACGCGCCCGCAAACCGGGCAGGGATGCATAAAATTAGACAATGAACCGTTTTTCTTTTACAGTTTTGCGAAGCTTACCGCATAATGTACACTAGACCTGCACCTGAGCAGCTGAACTCATGCTCAAGAACAAGGCAGCCATGCATGCAGGGAGACTGATGGAACACTTCTTGATATCTTGCCCAAATAAGGCAAATGTAAAACGTTGCCCACTTGGGTACTTGCTGATCGGCTAACGACTACACTCAACTTACGGAGGTGCGGGATATGACCAGAACGCAATACTCTGGGCATCTGGGATGAGTTGTGCAGCATGGAGTTCCAGGTAGACGAAGCTAGGAGACAAGTACTTAAGGGTCATGATGTGAGCATGGCAAGTTGACCGGTCAGCACAAATCACATTGAGCTGCAAACGAAACTTGTCTTGGTTCATTCAAAAGAGCCCTAGATCGATAAATCATGGCAAACGAGCCTGTTGACTCGACTGAAGCGATCGATGATGATTGGCTGAAACCCCCGGTGCGTCCAATTCCAACTCCAAGGATCCGAATTGAAACCGCGCCAATCTGGACTGCGATCTGCTCGCACTATCCGTGAAATTAGGCAGAGCTATTGACGGCGTAATGCTCAAGCGCCTGGAAGGTCACAGGCTTTATAATCGGACTTGAGCTAATCTGAGCAACCCAGGCCAGTACTCTGGGACTTCATCAGGTGTACCCGGACCCCAAACTCAAGAGTAAACCAATAATAGAGTATGTCAACGGTCAGCCAACGAGTCAAATATCGTGTTAGCTGTACTCAGGTCCAGCAAAGACTTCGAAATTCAAAGCTTACGATAGAAATCGCAGTGTGGTCTTCGTTCACGGTCTTGGTGGCGATTCCTACTCCACATGGACCAAGGACAAATCTCTGTGGATTCGTGACTTGCTCCCGCAGTCAGAATTGTTTCAAAACGCAAGAATAATGACATTCGGATACGACGCGCGGGCCTTCTTGACGCCCTTTGCTTCACAGTATTCACATGGGCGGGTCTTTGTTTTTGCGGAAGCTTTGTTGAGCGACCTCAAGGACAAGCGTGCGGCTGCCGCAGCGAAGAAGCGCCCAATCATTTTCGTCGCCCACTCTCTCGGCGGCATCGTGGTCAAGTCCGCTCTACGACATGCTCATATGCTCCCGGGCTTATACGGAGATATTCTCCAGTCGACCAATGCCATTGTGTTTTTTGGCACGCCTCACCAAGGTAGTGATCTCGCCGTTTGGGCCAGTTTTCTAGGGGGTCTTGGCCGGGTTGTCCGACTTCGCAACACGCGAGTAGTCGATGATTTGAAGCGCTGGTCGAATCCGCTGGTTGAGCTGACGACAGCGTTTGCGGAAATGTGGGAACGGTTTGATATCACAACTTTTTACGAGACGAAGAAAACCCACGGCGTTATGGTGAGCGGCCCAGTGCTCTCCAACATTTTAGATATTCTTCAACGAGAAACATCTTCCCTCGGCTTGGATATTTTTTTGGCTGACATTCTCAATGAAGATGGTTCCTGAAGGTGCTGCCAAAGTCGGCCAGAAGAATGAACAAGCGAGAGCGCTTTTGGCAGACCACGTGGGAGTTTGCAAATTTTCCGTTGATGACCCAAATTGGGTATCTGTGCAGGGGAGACTGAACGCTGTCGCAGAGAAGATATACGAGCAACTGGAGGTAGAGACCAATGGTGTCAAGGGTGATAGTATTGAGGACCTGGAGCAGAGGCTCAAGAATATCAAGGGACTAGAACCGCCCAGCAGCTGATGAGGGCTTTTTGTTATCGTATCACAGGTGATGAGACGTTTTCAACTCTTTCCCTTGCTACATGTACACATCAGTGATAGAACATCGCAGGCCACGTGCTGCACGCGCTCTGCAGGTCTAAAGGAGACAAGGGATTTGATGTGCCTTGTGAATTGTCAGGTACACCCCATCATTTACAAGGATATCAGCCTGGGCGACGCACTCGGAGAAAAAAAGCTGTCACAACAAGACCAGCCATAAAAAGGGGCTACAGGGGCGTTTGAGACATGGATTCGATCAAGACACCATTGGTGAGCCTGTGGACGAATAGGTCGCCCATGTCGCGCCTCTAATACTATGCAGGCTGTCGCCTCTAACCAGATGGAGGTGGTGAGGGTTGCAAGAAGAGCAAGTCATTGATGCCTGAAGTTGGTGGTCAGAAGCATGCATGTTATCTCCATGTCAGCTGGCTGTTCTTTTCTGCCAGCTTTAAGCGCCATTTAACCGCCACTTACTGTCACTGTTTATTTTTGGCCATTGTACAGTTTGATGAAAATATTTTCTGGCCAGCCTAATCTAGTCGAATTCTTTCCGTCTGGTGCAGTGGTTCGCGGCCAAAGTACGAGCGCTCAGTCTCGCTGAAATCACCGAGGGAGGTTCAGGGTCTGGCCCTCTCCCCCCCCTTTTCTATCTTCTGTGTCTACGTAACTTCTTATTTCTCTTCAAAGCTTTCTCACAAAAGCAGTCAAACGGGCTTGATTAGAGGAATCTCGGCTGATTCAACGGTCTATGTCCCAAACATTTTCCCTATCCTGTTGTCACAAATACTGTTCATTGAATCGCCATTGGGTTAATGGAAGATGTTGGGAAGTGTGGAGGACTCTTTCGGCCTCCATTTGTTGTGGCCGCAGCACGGAAATGAATTAGAGAGGCACGACTATGAGTACGTGCTACCAGGGCCTTCCAAGTTGCCTAAACTCTGCTGACGCCCTCGATTCAAGCCTCGTTCTTGTGCACGACATCAAGAGCGGCTCCATTTCTGATTGGAAACATCAGAACGGAGCATTATGGCCGGTAGACTTTCTGGGCCAAGATCTTGGAACAACAAGAATTCTGTCCTTCGGCTACGATGACAGCACACCAGAATGCCATGCCTACGACTTTCAAGAGCAGAAAACGATATTCGGCTTTGGAGAAGCCCTGTGCAGTGACTTGAGAGATAGAAGAACGAAAATCGGGAAATCTGGGCTTTTCAAAACGGCACGTTCTCATAGTCATAGAGAACCTCCAATCACATTCATCGGACACGGACTAGGAGGAGTGGTGATCAAGAGTGTGAGTTGTTTGCGAGGGCTGAGTATATCCTCATCTACTAATTTGAGCCGATGTAGGCGCTCTGTCACTGCCGCACTAAAGGTCAGCTTTATGGTGCTATTCTGAACAATACGAGACATGTCATCTTTTTGGACACCCCTCACAAGGGATTGGATACATCCAAGTTCAATATTGATGGATATGAGAACCTGGCTCTATGGTCAACAGTTCTCACAGAGCTGCAACAGCCATTTAACGATATGGCTTCGAGATTTAACATCACTTCAGCTTGTGCGCACTTGATAGAAGGCTCTGTTAGTGCTCAAACTACTATTTCAATTTGGCAAGGAGACTGATGATGTCAGGTTGTCCCAGGAGATTCCGGATTTACACATTTGGCTCATGAGCAATCCATGACCCTTTGGGGAAAGACCCACCAGACAATTTCAAGGTTTGAGAAAAGAGATGGGAACTATGAAAGACTTGTTGAACGCATTCGAGTGGGTTTCCAGAGTCTGCTCCTCAAATCTAGCGAAGAGATCCAGAGAATACGGTCATGGATCCAATGCGGAGCTGATAGCCTGGAGAGCGGGCAGTCGCAGTCCACTAGACTGAATACCATGGACTACGAACGATGTCGCGATCGCCGGCATCCGGATACATGCCGCTGGCTACTGAAGAAGAAAGTTTACAAGGACTGGGCTTCCCCAGAAAAGCCAAACAGCATCCTTTGGCTTACCGCAGCGGGCGGCAGGGGCAAGTCTGTCCTTACTTCATTCGTCATTGACCACCTATCGGAGCGACAGAAAAGACCAGCTACACCTTACGTCATGATCACATACGCAAAAGAGCGCAATAGACATCAGCTTTTTTCTCTATTGGCCCTGCAACTCCTCGAGCATGTCGTGGAGCATGAAGGCGGGGTGGAAGCCGAGGCTCTCTCACTGCTGAGTTTGAGCGCCGTCACTGGCGACGGCATGCAAAGGCTCATTCGTCTCATGGTTTCTCAGTGTTCCGAAGTTTATTTCTTCGTCGACGGTCTTAATGAAATTCAACCAGACGATACTGCAGAATCTGACCGCGGTAAATACGAGAAGCAACGTCTCAGGGATGATCTTCGAGATACGCTTACCTGCATAGCGAATCTTGTACGAGACAATTCGGATACTTGCGTGCGTCTCTGGTGCAGCAGTCAACACTCAAGCGAATTGAATGGATGGATGCAGGGAATGGAGGCGCAAGAACTGATTGTTGACGAGCAGCTCGTGAGATTGGATATCCTGGAATATCTCACATGCATCGGCGATGTACTGAGCAAGTTCTCCAGTGAGGACATCCCAACCAAGGCAAAGGTTTTGATTATGATGATTATCGAATCAGAGACCAATTTTCGTTGGGCGAATCTTATGCTCGAGAATCTCAAAAGGTGCCGGACGGCCGAAGACCTAGACATTGCGGTTGACATGGGCCTACCCAAGTCGCTGCGCCACCTTTACTTAGCCCGACTAAGCGACATGCACGCCATGGATGTGAATGATTCTGAAGAGTTTCGTGCGCTTCCGCTATCGAAGTGAGTCCTTTTGGCAGGCTGTCAAGCAAAGCTTGGTTGAGTTGACGTGCACACCTCTTAGGAATCTTTTGTCACTTATAACCCTTGCACGCCGCCCGCTCCGTTTGTCGGAGGTTCGAGAAGCATTGTCCATCATTGCATTCAAGCCTAGCTCAATTGGTTGCCGTGACCTCAATCAGGGCAGCTTGATCCAGGCAGAAGGCTTGCTCGACCGGTGCTCTCCCCTCATCGATTTCATACCCACTTCGCAGAACCCGGAGGATGGTTACTTCCGCTTGTCGCATGGGTCAGTTTTCGAATTCCTCAAACCAAGAGAGAAAAACCACCAGGAAGAATTACCCATTGTGGTCGACCACAATGTTATAGCCAACGCTTGCCTAAGGTATATGTTTCAACATCGCTATGCGAAGCCTCTCAAGAAGATTTCCAACACCCAGTTCTGTACGAACGCTGAAGGGCCCTCGGAAGACGTCCTGAAACACAGCTTTTTGAAATACGCTGCCAAGTATTGGTACAGGCACCTGGAAGTAATTGGTCGTGAGCGTTGTACTGAGGTGAAGGCTTTCGTCCTCTCGCCGCAGTTTCTCACTACAATCCAAGTCCAGAGTCTTTTCGTCGTGGGCCACTTCATCAACACCCTCAATGAGAAGAATGCTCTCCAACACCGACTTCTCAAGCAGAATCTTCCTGAATGGTTTAGGAAATGTTCTGAGGTCGTCCCAATTGTCAGAAATTACGAACACTTCCTCAAAGAGTGGAGCGACTTCCTGCGATTGGGCATTACAACTTTCATGAATGGAGAGATTGACAGAGTGTTCTGGGGAGCTCTTGGTCCAAATAATTTCCTTTCTAAGCACGGTGTGGGGATTCAACGCAACAAGAGCTACTTGCTTGAGACAAGTCACGCCAGCCACCAGAACTCCCATGAAAGCGCCATTGAGGATATGCAATCCCAGTATCTCTTCAGTATCGTGAGTGCTGATGGCAAGCGCTTGTCCCTCTGGAAAATTCCTTTGAAGAGGTGAGGGCCCTTATGTTGGACTAGAAATTGAAGACTAACATCCCGCCCCCAAGCTGTTGTGACCAATCTGAGAAGCTGCGCAAGACGACGTTGGTGAGAGAGCTATGGTATATAGACGGAGATCGGCCCCCTTTCCAGTACGCTGTCGCAGAGACGCTGAGCTTTGATCCGCAGCTCGTAGGGTGGAATAGTGATGGTTCGTGTCGACCGCAATTATTCCCACTCATTCCTTCGACGGACTGTACGGTGCGAGCTTTACCAATTGGCAGCTGCGCGAATGCCTTCGCCATTCGCATCGGCTCTTGCATATTTCATCGTCTCAAAGGAAAATTTTGGACAAGCAATTTTGTTGATCAGATGGAATCATCACGGCACGTCTGGGAGGACATCGTTACTGATGGCGAGTACATTGTTCGTTCCTGTCGGAAATCCACTCGGCCAAGGGAGCGGGAGAGCCGAGCGAAAGGGAAAACACGAGCGGTATCAGACGGGAACTCATCTTCGGAATCCGAGGTATCGGAAGACTCGTGGAATTCAGACGCCGAGTCTGGGCTCAGCATATTCAACGACGACTTACCTTCGGCTGAAGAGTATCACGATGGCAGTGACTCGAGCAGTGGTGATTCGGAATCAGATGATTCCGGCGAGCAATCAGACTCAAGTTTGCAAAGATTCAACGACGGAAATCTCGCCAAGGGTGAATATGCTTCTAGCACGGCATCACCGTCATCTTCATCTTCTTCAGCGTCAAAAAGGGAAAGTATTCATTCGGATATTGTCTCTGGTTCTGAACATGGGTCGGAACATGGGTCGGAATCTCTATTCTCACGTTCATTCGCGACATCACCGATTGGAAGTCCAGGCGATGGAGATGAATATGCTGGCCAGCCCCGCATTAATACTGTCGGGTCTGGAGGGATTCACATAATCTGCGATTTGTGTGATAAAAGTATCACAGTTGGGCAGGAGATCTTCAGTAGAGACTTCTTTCAATGCATCGATGGGTGCAATGAGACGAACGAGAAGACAAGTACATACGACATTTGCCAACGTTGCTACGTCCGCGGCGGCTGGTGTCTACAACGGACCCATGTGCTTCGCAAGATGCGGAACAAGAACACTCGTCACGGCAGAATTCGGAACGTGCCGCTCGAGATTATCTCCTACGAATGCGCTAGGCCAGTTGTCACCATTAGCGTTCACCGAGTCGATTTGGACACCTCTGGTCTCGTATTCCGGTACACCAATCCTTCCTCGGCTATGCTGTACAGCTCACCACCTGTTCTTCATCCCGCCGCACCTCTGATGGTTTATGCCCTGGACGGACAAAAGTTCATCTTTGCCAATTTGGAAGAAAACACATATTTCATACATGAAGTATGTTTTCAGAGTGCCGAAAAGGCGAGAGGAACGTGCTTTTCGGTGACAGTGAGGATGTCCTTTTCGTCTTGTGGCTGCTATCTGCACATCGCCAGAATCACCGCCTGTAAAGAAGCCTACGAGCCTTCAGCTGTCAGACTGTTTATACAAGTTGTGTCACTTCGCCTGTCCAAGAGGAACGCATGCACAACGCCCCCGCGAGCTTTGGCCAAGAGCCACGGCATCCCGCTCGGCAAGTGGCCGAACTCTGCAATCTCGTGTCTTCCCTTCACCTTGACATGGAGAAAAAGAGAGGTCTACACCTGCATCAGTGCAAGCTTCCTCCAGGTCTTTAGGATCCCCATATTCTATCCTCGACGGGAAGATCATATCATCAACAATTGCTCTGACGCGAGCGCGATCCGAGTAGGGAGTGAGATCCAAACTTTAAGAGAGAGAATCGTTCTTCCACGTTCAGCTAGAGACCGTCTCGTTTATTTCTACCCTAATGAGGAGGAAGGGGCCTCTGCCAGGGTTATTCTAGACTCTCTTCAAGGCTTAAAGCCGGAACCGCCTGCTGTGGTTTACCTCCAGCCCGAGGACCTTGGTGAATGGATAACGGCAAGCGAGGCAGTACAAGCTTCAGTGGAATTGTCAAAGAGAAGGTCAGATCTTGAAGACTTTGACGCGGACTCTGATTGCGATTTGATTATGCCAATGGCCGATTTTCAACGCGAGTGAGAAGGCAAGTATCATACCTCGGCTTTTTTAGGCTTGTAGGCGTCCGCAGGAGTATTCTTAGACTACCTATTACTTAGTAATTCCGGCACGGGGAGACATTCAATTTCCGTATCTCATACGCCTCTGCCAGCATCTCAGTCATCCGATCTAAGAGCTTTCTTCATGGCAATTACGGATCAAAGGCATTAGGTCGCGTTATTACACCCACATCACTGAATGTAAAGTCCACCAATCTCACTCACTTTGGCCACGTTGCTGAGACACGGACCACATCTTGCGAAAAGAGTTCTTTGGGCCATTATCTGAATCACTTAAAGTACACCATTCGGTGGATTTCGGTTTAATTTGACCCAGATATACGTCAAGGCGTTGCCATAATTACTTAGGTATTAATTTTGATTGATAGGTCTGAGGACGTCCTACTTTGTAACACTAATGCAATAATATTCCAGAGCCCACATCGACGAGGCGCAGTTTTCCCCATTCGCCCCCAAAATCGGATTCCACGCATACAGTTGAGCCAGAGTGATCCCAGCAGAGCTTGAGAAAGTGGTGCAGGTCGCGCCCGAAGGTGCTTCGGCGTAACGAGCACAGTTGGAGTCGATGCCAGCTTGGGTCGGACCAGGCGCAGCCACAGTGATGCCGACGCAGTAATATTCGTTTGCCCACATAGAAGACGCACAATTTGCTCCATTGGCACCGAGAACTGTGTTCCAGGCGTACAGCTGATCAGTCGAAATGCTGTTGCTGCTCGCGAAGTCGCCGCAGACCACTCCGGTCGGCGCCTTGGCAAACTTGGAACAGCTGGACACGATGCCGGTCTGGGTCGGGCCAGGGGCTGTCACTTGAGTAGCAGTCGTCGAAACTGCAGCGGTGGCTGTTGTTGCCTGTGTCGTCGTTGCTGCTGCTGATGATGATGATCCAACAACACCAACACAGTAATACTCCTCTGCCCACATGGAGCCTGCGCAGTTCTCTCCGTTGGCTCCCAGCACGGTATTCCACGCGTAGAGCTGAGCCGGTGTGATATTGTTGCGAGAGGCAAAGACGGTGCAAACGTCGCCAGAGATGGCCTCTGCGAACTTGTTGCAGCTGGACGTGATTCCCGTCTGGGTTGGACCCGGTGCAGCCACGGCTGAAGTCTGAGTTGGTTTCCACGTGCCGATGCAATAGTACTCACTAGCCCATAGAGCGGTTGAGCACTCGGAACCAGCAGTACCAAGCACCGGGTTCCATGCGTAAAGCTGTGTTGGTTCAATCGAGTTACGCGTGGCAAACCCTTCACAGCCGTCTCCGGCGGTAGCACTGGCGTAGTTATTGCACTGTAATCCATAGGGTTAGTCTTGTGCTTTGAATGCTACCAATGGCTTGTCTTACGTTGGTGACAAGACCGTCTTGAGTTGGGCTTGGAGCCGCTCCTCCAGAAACTGGGTTGACTATGTCTGTTGCGGTCGTTGTTGGTGTCACAATGCCCCCAGCACCACCTCGCTGCTGGTTTCCTGCGTTGGCAGCTGTGCCTAAAGGCGGTGCAGGCAGAGTATATGTAGCGTTAACGCCAGGAGAACTATCCAGCGTGTCCTATTAGTCCGAGTGTTCGTTCAGGAAAGTTGTTGGCAGACTTTCTTACCTAATGCATACATATTGGCCCTCGGAAAGACTATCACATAGTCCAAGAACATACGTATTCCACTTTTTGAACTGGACAATTGTAGTGCCTCCGCCAATGGATGCCGCGATGCTTTCACTTGAAGATCTTTGTCAGCTTTTACGCGAAACGGAATGGTCGAGATTGTTTCCCAATACTTACCAGGTCTCGTTGCTTCCGACTTTCTGCAATGTGCATCGTTGAGGTAGACAAACATAGCCAGAGACGGCGCAGGTATCGCTGTTCGTGAACCATTGCAGGGCTCCGGTGCTCACACCATACTGAGAAGACAAGTCACCGCATGACGATGCCTGCCTGGCTTTCAGCCCGGGTGTCGATCTCTCAAACCAACTCAAGTCTTCGGCTCTCTTGGATGCGGCAGCAGAGCCAATCGTCTGGCCAACACACGTGGTCGTAGCAGCGGCTGTGGAAGTGGTAGCAGTGGCCACGGCAGTCGTCGAGGATCCTACGTCAACGGAAGACAGGGGCTCCGCAGCATCGTAGTCCCAGGGCAATCGTATCGTGAAGTCGGGAATAGTGATGTTGCAGACATCTTGGATGTCAAAAATCTGATCAGCGAGGTAATCCGAGTAGTCGGTATCCGGGAGGAAAATTGACGTCAGCCGAGTGTAAAGCTGATTGATGAAACAATCGCTGCACAGCTGGTTCCCATGTTAGTGTAAACTTGATGTCGACTACCAATGAACAGCCTTACAATATCGTCTTCGTAAAGATTTGCCAGGCGAACATTTGCCTCGGGGATATCCGTAGAATTTCCGCCGCAGGTAGGATCTGAAGGATTGGCATCGCAGTCAACTCGCAAAACGTCAGCTCCGACCCACTCCTGAGACTCGGTGAGACAGTATGTGTAGTTCTCGGACCTTGGAAACAATCAGCATTTGAGCATGCATAGATAGCAACAGGAAATGATACTTACCGGGATTCTAGACAGGCGAAGATAAGATTGTCGACAACACGCTCAGTGACCGTCCATATGGGGACAAGCTTTCCATACGCCGTGAAAGTTTGCTCATAACAGGGGTCAGAGGCATTGTAGTTCCAAGAACCAACAGCTTCAGCACAGCCAGAGTCACAGATAGCCGTAAGATTATCATCGGTCCACCAGTAGTTCTCCAGGTTCATCGTCATTTGCAGTAACGTCTGGTCACATTCTGGAATAGTCTGATTTCTGTTTGACGAATGAGCTACAGTGAACGGCAAGAATCTTTCAGGTCAAGACACTCACAGCGCCGCAATGCAGTCTGATGTGACGTTCAGTGACTTGGCGAGCTTGTCACCATTGATTGCTGGGTAAAGATTGAAAGAGTGACATGTTTGGATGGAAACAAACGCAACAAGCAGAAGTTGGAATAAATGACACTTCATGACGAGAAAGTTGGCCTAGAGCAGCTGGCTCTGTGCTGGTAAGGAATGGACGGCCGCAGGATTGGTACTGCGGCTCATGTCATGAGCGAGATCTTCGGTATTTGGATCAAGAGCGACTTTGCCAAGGAAGGAAGACAATGATAGTTCACCATCGGGCTCGCGCATCCCGTCAATGGAGTCAGCATCAGGTCCGGCACTACAGTAACGGAAATTGGTCTGACAACAATGATCCCACAGGTCTATGTGAAGTTGCATTAGGCTGCAGCTCCTAAGTATGGGGCCTGCAAGGAACGCCTGACCCTCGCCATGTGATATTGAAAGTCGAGAGAGGAGATTGAAGAAATGCAGGAGACGGGAGTGCTTTCTGCAGGGTTTAATTCCTTGCCGGAATCGGACCTCACCCAACTTTCAGAGTCGACAATCGTACCTTGCTTCCTCTGCGCGAGCCGCGACGCGACTTGATAGGCCTGCTGTCTATCTAGACTGCAAGGAAAAGGAGTTGTCTCAATTTTTTTGCCTCCAGTTAAGCAGCGACGGCCCGATGCCGTTCTGTAGCCTGCGGCACAGCCACGATCTGGACTCAATAAGTGGTTCATGTCAGCGGCATTTTGTTGCCGAGAGCCAAGAGTGGCCAAGAGTAGCCAAGTCAATGTAAGCTTTTTTGTGACAGGGGCCGGGGTTTAGATTAGATTCTCCGCCCAACAAGGTTCAAAGGGTCACATCGCCAGCTCTCTGCAACCAGCCTGCTTACTCCCTGCGGCGGTTGGTCTTGGATTTGGGATGGCTTCCGAAGCAGGTCAGATGCTAATTCAGTCAAAAAGAGGGTCATTTGATATCAATCATATTCAGGCTGATGATGAACTTTTGCCAAGCCGGTCAAAGCCGCCGAGACCGTCTGATTATCAGAGTCTCAATCGACAAGATGACGGCCTTCATGGGCTATTTCCTGCAGTCAGCAGAGAGTGCTAGCGACTTTCCACCTTGAAATGTTTATCTCTGTAGCATCAGCTCAATCTCACTCTGCGTCAAATGGCCCGCGTCGGATTGCGACCATGGCCCCTGCAACCCGGTGTGGATCGGGGGCGAGCAAGCCTGCATGCTATTGTTGCCTGTCTGTGAACGACACTCTGGTTCTCGATCCTGAAGGAGCTGGTCCCAGGGCCAGAGAGTGGCCATATTTGTGTCTAGAGGGCTGCCATCTTGCTCTAGAAACTCGCTCACTTTGATTCACCCATCATTCCAGAGAGTCGTGCAAGGCCGCGGTGATGTTTCCACTCATTCTTCTTTACGCCTTTGTGGCAGCCATTCCTTTCCTCATCTCAGCCGTTCCTTTAGATTCTAACAACCATCACGTCGCGCCTACCACTCCTTATATAATACCTTCTCTTGATCATCTCCTTACAGGACGAGCCCTTCCGACCGGTACCTGCAATGCAGATACTCCATGTGAGAATGCGGCTTGCTGTGGTACCAACGGGCTCTGTGGCTACTCGCCGACAGAGTGCGGCAAGGGAAATTGCACTTCGAACTGTGATGCCAAAGCTCAATGCGGACAATACGGCAAAGAAGGCTCTCAGGAATGCCCCCTGAGTGTCTGTTGTTCCGAGTTTGGGTGAGTGGTAGTGTTGACGAAACTTCGTTCAACCGCATCAATCATTCGTTTGCTGATTGACACACGCTAGCTTTTGTGGCTCTACGAGTGATTTCTGCGGTAAAGGCTGCCAAAAGGATTTTGGCGGTTGCGGCAATGTCACAAGACCCTCCTGTTCTGGCAATTCTGTCTCCAAGCGCACAATTGGGTACTACGAGGCATGGTCAAATACTCGCAGTTGCCAAGCAGTCTCGCCGGAGGACCTCAACCTCAACGGTTTCTCCCACATCAACTTTGCTTTCGCGTTTTTTGACCCGCAGACCTTCCAGATCGCTCCCATGGACACGGAGACTGGAAAGTTGTACAGTCGATTCACAGCACTCAAAAAAAACAACGCAGGGCTAGAAGCATGGATCTCTGTTGGCGGCTGGTCTTTCACGGATCCAGGAGCCACCAGGAGTGCCTTTAGCGACATGACAAGCACCTCTGACAACAGGAAGAAATTCATCTCTGGCCTGATTGACTTCATGGAACACGTAAGCTACGATGCACAATCTGGGCCAAGCATCATCCTCGACGGAACTTTTTCCTAAACTGACATCAATCCGCTTGTAGTACGGCTTCGATGGTGTTGATCTTGATTGGGAGTACCCCCAAGCCGACGACAGAGGCGGCGTCACAGCAGACAAGAAGAACTACGCTCTACTCACCAAGGAGCTCAGAGCCGCGTTTGGTACGTATTTCTTGGTGCTTTATGGTCTTTCGGCTTTACTAAGTTGCTTAAGGCTCCCGTTACGGAATTTCAATGACACTGCCGACGTCATATTGGTATCTCCAGCATTTCGACCTTGCATCCATTCAAGACAATGTTGATTGGTTCAACTTCATGGCCTATGACTGTGAGTCTGACTTGATACGTGCCTTGAATTCTCAGAACTTGCGGCTGACATTACTGAGAAGTGCACGGAACCTGGGACGCTGCTTCCAAGTTTGTTGGACCTTATCTTGCCCCTCATACCAATGTCACCGAGATTGACATGGGCCTTGACCTGCTCTGGAGAGCTGGTGTCAAGCCTGCCAAGGTCATCCTGGGACTCGGGTGGTATGGACGCAGCTTCACGCTTTCAGATGCCTCCTGCAACAAGCCTAACGGCGTGTGCCAGTTCTCTGGCGGTGCCGAGGCTGGTGCCTGTTCGAACGCATCAGGCATCTTGACTCTGCAAGAAATCAACGAGGTGATCGACTATAACGATGTCAAGCCGGTGTGGGACAAGGAGGCCATGGTGAAATGGATTACCTGGGATAACAACCAATGGGTTTCATACGACGACGACGACACGTTTGAGCAAAAGCGCAAATTTGCCAACTCCCGTTGCTTGGGAGGTACAATGGTGAGAGTCATTTCCGTTCTGTTTCACTTCATTTCCCAGACTAATCAGGAGCGTTAGGTCTGGGCCATGGATCAGAGAGATCAGGGGGAGGATAATGGCTTGGCGCCGGCGTCCGGAGTCACCACCGGACAGCAAGAAGACGCCCAAGAAATGGCCCAAGGCCTTGCCGCCGGAGTTTCGTGCTACACAACAGATTGCGGAGCCAGCTGCAAGAAGGGCACGAATCCAGTCACCCAAATGAACGGCCAGCCTGGTATGCTCTCGACCAGTGATCGCTGCGACAAAAACAAGTATCGCACGCTCTGCTGCGACGATGGCACAACCATGGGCACTTGCAAGTGGCGCGGTTATCGCGGCTTGGGCTTGTCATGCATGGGTGGCTGCGACGACGAAGAGACGGAGGTTCTTCAAGACACGAATAATCACAGCAAGAATGGCGACCAGACGTGTACTGGCGGTATCCAAAGCTACTGCTGCAAGGGCTTTGAGTCGGCCCCAACAAAAGAAGAGCTAAAAGAAGAGGCCGAGGAAAAGGCCAAGGAATTGGCCGA
Source organism: Colletotrichum orchidophilum (assembly GCF_001831195.1). Taxonomy (NCBI): domain Eukaryota; kingdom Fungi; phylum Ascomycota; class Sordariomycetes; order Glomerellales; family Glomerellaceae; genus Colletotrichum; species Colletotrichum orchidophilum. Next base: position 246,602 of record NW_019173012.1, read on the forward strand.
AGAAGCTGCTGAACAGGCAGCTCTCGACATTGCGGCCAAGGCTTTCTGTCGACTTGCCATTCCAGCCCTCCTGGCTCCATTGGAGTTGATTGAAGCTGCGATCCCGATCATCGGTATGTTCAGATTAACCCTCACCTTTTCAAATACGTTCTTGATGACTCGGTACTGATGAGTTTAGGCGAAATCCTCGATATCGCCGAGATTGCCGCGACACCAGCTCTGATTCAACTTTGTACAGATGGTATTGAGAAAGAAGGCAAAGCTGTGTTCAAGGTATTCGGTAAAGAACATTCCTTGTCGTTCAACAAACCATCCAAGACAGTGTCCCGGCCGCCGAAGTCTAGTCACGTAAGCCGCTTCCTCATTGCTCTCTGTACCTTGCCTTTCACGTAGTCAAATACTAACAGCTACCAGTCGCCAGCAAAGACCTCTTCGTGCGACTCCAACGTCAAGCGCGCAGACGACGAGAGACCCTGTAAGAGACGAAAGCGCGTCATGGTATCACACCGAACCAGTGAAATCGTGGTATCGACAAGCAGGCTACCAAACAACGGCTACATGATCCCTTGCGCCGGCGGCGGCGGTGTTTATCCCGAGGCTTGCAAGAATTACAGGTCCATTGTAGACACATACCCGAAGTACAAGATCATCACATGCCCTTACCGCAAGGTCGACGACAAGAAACGTCCCATCACTGCTACCTTCAACAAACAGCGGGCGACGGACCTCTGGGATCCCGTCATCAACGCGCCTAATGGATGCTCTCCAGACGAATACCCGCCAGCGGTGATGGCACCCGTTAATGACGGATACAGCATTCTCAGATCCATGATCGCGGCGGATGACAGGGAGGTACTGAGGTTCCTCAGTGCAAAGCCTCCCTCCGTAGACGGGCAGATGGTTCGCTACCTTGACCTGATTGACAATCGGGATGCCGGAAAGATCTTTGATAAGTGTCGTCAACCGCCTGTAGCCGAAGTTTTACACACTACCACTACTATCATCGACCCGGATGCCAGGGTTCCCGTCGAGTGGCATTTGACCAAAATGGCACTCTCGCGTCTCGTTTGGGAACTCGACTTTGCCGGTCTACCGGATGACTCTGATGACTACGGTATCGCGGACAACATCTGCGTGCCAACGATTAACGGAGTGAAGCACCCCGGTTACGCGCTTCTCAACGAGGATGAATACTTTGACACCCACCCCGCGGAGGCAGCTCTGAGAGACACGTGGCCCAAAGGTCCTTCGCAGAAGCGCTGGGTTGAGCCGGCGGGACTTGTGGTGGTGGGTGCCAACTCAACGCGAGTGGCAACGCCAGAAGAACTGCGCGACCACCTCGGATTCGACGACTGCACGGATAGCAGTTGCTCACGAGAAATCGAGAAGCTGAAGGATGTAGCCAGGACGTTCCGGGACAAGGCCGGGAGGGCGGCCAACTCACCTGCTGAAGCGCCGGCACCTGAGCCAACACCTGTCCATGAGCATCATGACATTCAAGCCCCTCCTCCAAGCCAACCCGGACGGTCGTTTGATTCTGATATTCCTATGTATACTGGTGTCTGATATGTTCAGGTTTATAGCCAGAGTTGAACGCAATTCACAACATCTTTTGGTGTCCCTGCCTCTTCTTGTGCCAGTACCGCTAGTTATCCATCTGCTATATGTCTGCTTGCGTCAACCATTCTGCCAGCTTCTTGCGGCCCTCTTCACCCATGTATTTTCCTGGCCATCCATTTTGAGCCAAAATCTCCCTGATTTCCTTGGAAGAAAGTCAGCCAGATCCGATCAGACAGGGCACAGTACGACTTACCTGGGTTTCCTTGCTCGAATACCCTTGCCAAAGCACTCCTGGATAGTTGTGACGGGGAAGACCAAAGTACAAAAACGTCTTGTACTTTTCAAGTATTCCCTCTAGCCATGATCCCAATGGAAGTGTAACATCGTCGCACAATGTTTCTCTCCACATCCGTGGGTCGCCCTCCTCATATCTACCGACCGGCTCGGGGTAAACAGGACCCGTAATGATGTACTTGGTCACCGTTCCATCCATAGTGTCCAAGAGCCAAATGTCGCCGTCCCTATTCACACTCATAGTGAGGGGAATCACCCAAGGCGGAAAGCCCTTCAATGATTGAAGATCATGGGACAGAGCGTGTAGCCACTTGGGCTTGAACACTCCAACGGCTGGTATTAAAGCCACGGCGGTACGATAGTTGATGGGAAACGTCTCCGGCGTGATCCAAAAGGGATTGCCATCCATGTACGGTAGATGCCTGATTAAGTCGACGACTCGTTGGTTCAAATGTCGCATTCCCGTGGCCGCAAGCGATTCGGAGGTGATTTCCGGCCAGCCCCCGGACGGCGCACAGCGCGCCAGTGAGGGGTCGATATGTGGCAGACTCTGGTAGAAAGATGAGAGAGAAGCGACGATATTGTCGCGGGAGTATCGAGGCTGTTGGCCTGGGAGACGGGGGTCTGGTGGGAGATCTTGGGGATCCGGAATCGTCTCCATCTTGGCATTCATCTTGGCATCCGGCGTCGAGCGGCGCGATGAAGCTCCGAGATGGAGACTGGAGAGTCTTAGCTCAGGGAACCCCACGCATTCGTTGGCTTAGTAAGCCTTCAGGGATCAGGACGAAAATGTCTGGCTTCAGGGCCTTGGTTTAGAGCATGCTGACGCTTAGTAATGTGAGAATATTCAAGGTCCCGGAGTCAGGTCTTCTCTTACTAATTCTCAAAACTGGAGTAGCTGCTTGTTTAATGTGAACTATAAGCGTGAAGATCCGGGAGAATATCCAAACATTCGCTATTAGGATAGGTAGAAGGGTCCCGAGGGGAGACTGGGAGCTGCAGGACGTATGCGCTATGTCTTTGGACTTAAAGGAAATCATTAAACGCTTTTCCAAGTCCCAAAGTCAACTCGACTATTAGAGCACTATTCCCGGGATTCGTGTGTGGGTTTGCACTCCTTTGAGCTACTATAGCGATATCCTCCCGGCGTCAAATGCGAAAGAGTAAGGATGCCAGAGTCCTCGTCTTCCTGGCTTTCAATCCTAGCACAGATACGGATAAATCGACAATGTTTAGCGAGTAATTAGACTCGCGAGTGAAGACACAAGACTAGCCCGCTTTTGCGCTTAAATCAACTGATGTGGGCCATGTGGAGTTTATCAAATCTCGCCCATTCATTGCGTTGAGAAACTTGGCGGAAAGATCACGGCGAACCGAGTCGCGACTACAGCTAGTCATGCTCATAGAGCTGGCGAAACAGACGGTGCCAACGTCGAAAGATCTCGTTGAAGGTCTTGTTATCCCGAAAGACATGCCGCATTGCGCATTGTGAAAATAAAGAAGCACCACTCTGCGTCGCTTGTCTCGATGTTGGCGGACGAGGGACTGGCAGTGGCTTCGGTGGCATCATTACTGGCCGTAAGATGCGGGCTCCCAGGCGTGGCGCTCTGTCTCTCACAAAGGTCGAGATATCTTACCATTAGGGATAATATATAATGCCTCACGGTAGCTGCCTGAGGTCAATTATAGCCTGTGTGGCTGCCTCTCTAAATGATCCTACTCTGTCCGGTCCACTAGCCATCTGGGAATCCTCGAGAGAGCGGTAAGCAACCGGGGCGGTTTATGCAGCTTAGGGACATCTCGGCAGGACCGACCTTAGAAGGGCCGAGTAAGTGTCAGCTTTGGGCTCCGCCCCATACAACCCTGCATCATTCCATTGGCACAACAAACCTGCTGGTCTCATCCAGCAATTAGAGGAGTTTGAAGCGATCAAGAACACTCGCGAATTCGAAAGACAAACTCTGCTAAAGCCTCTGGCCGCTGTCACTAACTACTTAGAGAGGTCTCTGGAGTTTGGGGTTGACCTATTGATCATCGCCGACACAATGTCCCCATATTCACAACCACCCCTGCCTCATGACGAAACCATCGTACGACAGTCTCGAAATGGGTTCGTAACAGCATATTCAAGGCCTCCATCGTCTAAGCAAGATTGGACGAAGCCATGTTTTGAGGAACGGCAACTCAAACCTTGGAAATGCTCGGGATACGATATCTTCTCGCGCTTACTGGCATCTGATCAGGACTTTCTACTTCTTCGCAGACTCGGCTACCTTTGTGCATATCTCCTGCTTCGGCTCCAGGATTCAGTTGTCCAACTCTAATAAGAACTTTATCACGTTGATCGGCAATGTAGTAATGAAGCCGGGCCAGATTTCAATAACGGCCCCAACGAGCTGAGCCAATACAGAGACCAACGGATCTGCTTGATGAACTTCGGGGCAACTTATAAGGAAATTGTGATTTTGTTCCCACGATCAGACTTCAGCTCAGGACTCAATTGATTGAGCCATTCTAATTGAAATAGTGTTGAGACGTTCCCGGGTCGAAGCCTTCTCGAGGGCCCAGAACAGAGACATCGAAAGCATTGAGAACTGGCTCTTTGCCCATCCAGGCGCCACCAGCCAGCCAGAGTCTGCTTTCATCGACCAGAGAGACGACTTGATCTCAGTTTCTCCCAAATTCAAAAAAGCCCCCTGAAGCGGGCAATTGAGCTAGTACCTGCTTTGATTGATCTGATACCGTCTTTCAAAATGCGGCCGGTGGAAGCGCTCAGAACTCATCCAATCCGCAAACCCCGACGCTGACTCGAGAATCACTGAAATAGAGTGGGGACTTTTACGACTCGGAGCTGGTTCGCTACCATAAGGATAGAAAGGTCGAGAAGGCCATCACTGCGATAGTCATTGCGGCTGGCTTCCTGATGCTTGTGGCACCGATGTGGATTCTGGTCTTCGTCTCGGGCGCTCTCGAGAGGCTTGGTGTTATAACCGCGCTTGCAGCATTCTTCCTTGCCCTGGTCTCAACGGTGACCGTCGCCACACCATTCGAGACACTGGCAGCAACAGCGGCTTGAGTACCTGGCGGCAATTCTTTTCGGGACTGGCGAAGCTATAGATATACCGCGGTATTGATGGTCTTCATGCAAATAGGCTTTGTGGCGTAGACTTAGTACCAGGGGCAGAGCAGTGCCAAAACCTATATAATCGGCACGCTAACCCAGCGCACTCCATAATGACGCGGGCAACCGATGGCCGGAATCAATTTAATACCAGTTTCCCGCGCCTTTGTCAGCCTCCAATTTCAGTAAACATGCGCCAAGAAATGTTTATGTGACTTTAGCCCAGGCACGTCTGCTCTGGTATCCACTCCTGAAACTCAGAAACCATGCGCGACGGGTGGTCTGGCTCGGCACTGTGCCGACGAGTTGATGATCTTCGCCAGGGGGACCCCATTTTCTAAGAGTTGATGCCTCGTGTGTTGCACGTCAGATCTTCCAAATAGTCAATCGGCAGATTTCTAGTCTAGGATCGGGATGTCAGTGAAACGTTATTTCCTCCCGTCAGCCATGGAATCAACGTGATCCCACCGGCTACATCCTTCCGAAGAAGGCAGGCCGAAAGATGAGTAAAAGGCTCACTAAATTCTTGGTAATTCCTATAATGGATTCGGAACTTGCCAGTTTTGATCACTGCCTATGATATTGGACAGAAATTGACAGGGGTCTATGCAATAGAGTTTCTTTGTATTGTGGCACATGGCGCAATTTGGATGAACTCCTACCAGTGTTACAGCGGCCTATTTCTCCTATCAAGAGCCACTTATTTTCTTTTCGCTGCGGTCCACCTCGTCTATAAGATCATCTTGATCGACGCTCTCAAAGGTAAGTTTGTTTACTTCAACCCCTCGGTCAACCCTTTCACGTCAAAACATCGCGCAAGACGACAGCACAACACAATGCGGACATCATCTTTACTCGCCCTCGGCGTCAGCGTCCTCGCATGGACAACAAGTGCCGCCGGCCTCACCAAGTCTGCAGGCTCCGCGCCGTACTGCCCTCCTCGCCCAGCAACGCCAAAGGAGCAAAAGGTCATTCTCGGAGAGTTCATGCAAGCCTTCTACGAAGAACGAAACGCAACCAAGGCCCTGCTGAACCACGTCGCCGAGGACTACATCCAGCACAACCCCAGCGCCCTGTCCGGTCGGACAAACTCGCTCGGCGTCCTCCAGCCGTTCATCTCCCCGAAGACGGTCAACTACACCATCATGCATAAGAGCTTCCAGGACGATATTGCGTTTATTCACTACCGCATGGATCTCGTGGGCGGTGGGCAGCCATTTGCCGTGGTGGATGTGTTCAGATTCAACGGAACTTGCGTGATGGAACATTGGGACGTGGCGCAGCAGCGAACTGCCAACGCGACAAATCCGCTTGCATTGTTTTAGACCATTCTCAAGTTGCTACTTGCAAAACAGTCGACGTGTAGAGAATATCTAATCACCGAATTTGGCCTACGTAGCTATGATGAAGCCTGCCGAGTCGCTCGCGCTCGAAGAAATCCATCCTGATCCCATGCCTACAGAAGCCGAATAGCTGCCCGGTGATCCGTGATACCAGGCCTTCTAGTCTCATTACCTAAACACATGTAACTTTAATTTGTTCCTCTTCTTCGTTCTTCTGCTCATACATGAGTCACGAACAATCAATTGAGTGGACCAAGGTATTTCACAACAGGTCTTTACATCACTTGTCACAGTCAATCGCCTAGGGGGCTCAGGACCATCAAGGAGAGGTGGGGCAAGTCGTGAGCGTCTCGGCCTCCGTGCCGGCTTGGTCGCCGGAAAAGGAAGGTTGCAACGGACAGCCGGCAGGGGAACGGATATAATCGTAGGTACGGAGTACACATGTACTCCAGATCCCAGACTGATGATGGGGTGTGCTTCTGTCCTGTGCATACAAGCCTGGTCTGCACTTTGCATGTCGTTCATAAGAAGACATGCAGTGATGGACAGCGAGGAGATAGTTATACTCCAAAATCTTGATGACTCAAAAATTGTTGTATGGAATATTGGTAACATTGAATGCAAATGAACAGCTTGTTCATTAGAGTGATCAACAACTTCTTGGCTAAGCTCGGACATTGGTATGAATTGCCAAGGGTACCTCTCAAACTTCCACTTCATTACTCAAGCATACTTTCCCTTCGTCATTTCCAATGAGCCCGAGTCTTGTAAATTTTCCTCTCTTCCTTCGACGCGGAATCTTCACCTCTCCCTGACAGGGCACGAAACCCAATGAGAGTGGTACTGTTGGCGTCAAAACAGTTGGTCACCACAGCTCCTGCGCAAAGGTCGTAAAGCCTCCTCCTAGAGAGATCGCAGTACTTCATGTCAAAAAAGGACACAATGTCGTATCCGACCGATTTGGGGTGTTCGCAAATCTCTTGGGCCGTCTGACCAGGTATCTCGGTCAAGACCAGGTGATCAGGATCCATGTTTGAGCCCTGTCTCTTGCTCAAGCGTGTTGACCGAACTCTGCTTCTGCGTCGATACTCCTTTTCAGATTCACCCTGTTGAACGTACACGTCCTTATTGTACTTGAATCGATCTAGCGCGTCGATCGGGTTCTCATTTGTGCCCTCGACTTTTGGGTTAAGGGAGTCCTTGTTATACTTCAACGGTGGATAGAAGAAAGGTATCGTTCCGTCGGGGATGAGGTGTCTCCAGAAAGAGTAGCGAGGTGTGCTACCGCACAGATACGCCAACTCGCTATTGTATAGCTTCAACTTGTCCGGAGAAGGCAGCATGTCTCTGACGTGGAAGCTCATGGCCCTGGCGTTGAAGTTTGGGTGCGAATGGTCCGAGTCCAGCCAAACGCATTTGGTCATTAGATTGTCCCCTTTGAACTTGCGCTGGCTGTGGTACCATGCTTGGCCGCATTTGTATCCGGTGTCGCCAAAAAACGTCCCACTAAGCTGGCCGTTGGAAACTTGGACCATCGTTATGCAAGTTGCATCGGTGTCGTGACTCAACATGATGTAGTGGGGATCGGCCACCTTTCCGTCGTTCTCATTGTTTGGTATCTTGACCGTACGCTCGCTGCTCTGGTCAATTTTGTCACCTAGCTGGGTGCGGTATCGACCAACTCTGTTGCCATCATCGTCCCAAATGGCAACATCTGGGAAGACCCCGCCAGCATCCTTGAGGTCGCCTCCCGCTCCCGTGACCACGGTCACCCAGGTTTCTGCAATGGGTTTCTCAGGAATGGCCTCTTTGATTATGTAGGCTGCAGGCATAAAGGAGTTGACAGTATTCCATATAAAACCCAAATGGTTATTCATCATGTAACGTGCCAGCATGAACCTTGATGGTAAGTCCTGATGAAAGGGTTGGTGAAGCGACGGACCATCAACACGGAAAGTTTGACTGTAGGCGACACTGTCGGATTTCGGGCGAGGATATTGAGGTTTTTATACCTAGAGAACCTGTTGATTTTGGCATGTTCATCAAGGATGAGTCTGTTGGGCCTTCGGGTGTTCGTGGATTGGCCACATCGAAAGATCTTCGATAGCCTGTCAAAGAATGCGTTTGCCTGTCCCATGGCAATTCATGATATTGGCTTTTCGTTGTGCGATGAATGTTGTGACCCATAGCAAGAACTCTGTCTACCGCATGCGGCTTGGTCGTGACACTGGACATGGTTGGCATTAAGTCTGGGAGGATATACATTAGCCCGCTTCAATGGCCCCCTGGGAGTGTTACACCGGAATGACATTATTGGTGAATGTAGGGGTTGTGACTCTTTATCACTGTGCCAAGGGTCCTTTAATTCTTTCATCTGCGTTGAGTATGGCCATGCTGGTGGAAGCAAATTTCTCCTCCATCAGAAAGGCATTAATTCGGTGCTCCATGGTGAGGAAAAGTCCAAGTTGAGAATTTGAAACCCGATGGTCAATAAGCACGCAACGGGATCTCGTTCGCTTTTATGCACGGTGACACTTCGGGTATGAACTGGCGTGTACAGGTATACAGGAATAAAGATTGATTAGATTAAATCTGTAATGAAAATCCTCCGCTCTAATGATTACCTAACCCTTTGAATGTACAGTAACGAGTGAAATGACTATTAAGTTGGGCTAGCCAAAGCCTCCGCAACCATCCAGACAGCGAGCCATCATGCTCTAGTTGACTTATCCAAGCGCACATGCTTCAGAATGAATCGTATGCCGCTTATTTGGAGCAGAAACTCCAGGAGCTCTCAATGCTCCACGAGAAGCCGGCAGAGAAAGAGGGAATGTAGGAAGCAGCCGAGGGTTGGTACTGCTGGGTGAAGAGGCTGCAGTAGGTACCCTTGGCGACTCCGTTCTGCTTGACCATGAAGGCGTTGAAGAAGTTGCACTTCAGGGGGCTGTAGCCGAAGAAGCTGGCCCAGGAGCTGAGACCAATGGACTTGGAGTTCTGGGCGTTCTGGGAGGCGGCGTAGGTGGCGCAGAGGCTGGCGTCAAAGGGACCGGGGAAGAACTTCTGACCCATGCAGGTGCTGGGGTGGGAGTGGGCGACACCGCCGCAGCCCTGGGGGTTAGTCCAGCCGGGAGGGGTCACGGGAGTGGTGGTGTTGGTCTTCTCGTAGCCGTTGGAGCCGGCAATCACAACCTGGAAGCCGTCACGGGTCTGGCCGGTGTTGGTCGCGGCAGCCTTATCGACGCCGGAGCCCCAGAGAGTGCACTTGTAGTTGGTGATCGACGCCGGGTTGGTGCAAGAGCAGCCCGAGGGGTTGATGGAGGGGTCACGCTCAATGTAGATGTTGATACCGGTGCACAGGCTGGTGTTGTCGCAGTAGCTGGCGCACTGAGCAACATCGTAGCTCTTGAGAGTGTACAGGCCGAGGTAGCTGTTGGCGTTGACAGAGGCGTCTAGGTCCGTGAAGGTGGAGGCATATCCGGAAGGCGTAATGGCTGACTGAGCATCCTTGTGGAACTCAGGGAATGCCTCGAATGCGGCGACAGTGTCAGGCTGGACCTGGGTACCGTATCCTATGATAGAGTAAGTAACATGTAACAGTGGATGGATGACTTTTCAGCCTGATTGTTTGGACTTACCATCGGGCTGAACGGCACAAGGGTCCTCGGGGTTGATGAAGCCACAGTACGTGCCAACCTCATAAGGAGCAGAGCATGAAGTCGCGGTAGTGAAAGCGTTGGTGTTGGTCCAGCTGACCGGAGTGCAGGTTGAAGGAGCCGTGATGACAGGGGCAGATGTGATCACAGCAGAGGATGTGACAACAGCCGTAGTCTTGGTCGGGGTGGTGACGGCAGCGGGAGTGGTCGGAGTGTTGCAGATCGATGTGGTCTTGGCGGCGGCCGGAGGAGTCGTGGTGGGTCCCCAGCAGAGGCCAAAGAAGCAGAATGTGCGCTTGTCAAGGACGTTACGAGCCGCGATAGACTGGGTGGCATTGGCAGAGGCGACGCCGGTGACAGCAGCAGCAGCAGATGAAGAAGCAGCAGCCGCGTTGTAGACGCCGGTCTGGCCTGTGGCCAAGGCGGGGGGTCCAACCAGAGTTGGTGCGGCGGCGGCCAGGATGGCAGCGAAGTCTACTGGCTGGGTGGTAGGCGAAGCCGTTGCGAGAGCCGCGAGGGCAAGGAGATTCAAAGAGTAGCGCATGTTGATGGTTCGAAGCTCGCGTTGAGCGGGAAGCAGGTAGATTCAAAGAGTGTTGGTTGAGAAAGAAGTTAATCTAGCTGAGAAGAGAATGTATTACTCAAGATGAGAAGTGATCGAAGCTGCTGAGATGAGGAGAAAAAAAGCCCAACCAGAGTCGAGGTGAATGCTGGTTATATATTGTTGTGGCCGTAGATAGCGGCGTATTTTGACATCGCGGGCTTAGACCATATCGAGCTGACATTTCTTCTTTAGATCGTATTCCGGCACCCAGTGGCCGAATGGCGCCTCGTACAAGCTCTGAGCACCTCCCAGAAGTGTGGTCCATCGTACCCGTAGTTCAGGTTACCAGAGGTCAGAGCCCTTAGTGAACGGTGAGGCCGATCTCCGTGCTGTCCCCTCCGTAGTGCCGGCAAGTTGTTCGGAGTTGAGAAAGCCACTGGTGGTGAGACCCACATCGTCACTCCCATGAAGCGCGGTGCCGCTTGCTGCTCTCGCGATTCGCGAATAACGGCATTCTGGGGGAGCAGGTATGTCGATCCTACAAAGAAAACGGAATGTTTCACGGCGTACTCTATTGCCAATTGGACACTTTCTCTTTGTTGACGGCCCCTGATGAATTGATCAAACCAACAGCGAAACGGCTCTTGGTGGCTGGCTTTGTCCAAATTAGTCTCGAGAACGCTAGACCGGGTAACTCGGGATCCCCTGAAGCGCTTTGATCCTGGTTCCTCCTGGAGGCTAGGCCCAGAGTAGCACGCCCGAGCATGATTATGACCCGATTAGCTAGCCGTTAGACAGACGTAGCATCACCTAGCATCTTTCAGGTGAGCTGAACGACCGACTTAATACAAAGATGGGAAGGATCAGATCAAACCTGAAAAATGGTGGGTCACTTGGGATTCTGGCCTGCTCTACCTAAACAGTGCAGATACGACTATGCACCCATCCACTTCTTGACGATGAGACTTCGTATAAGTCTGACCGATTAAGGTCGTGAGATAAACATTCGGAAGCTTAGCATTACCTCCCAGCAAGGGCTCTTTGCAGCTGCCTATACCCCGCACGTTGCTAAGCTTATTTTTGAGGGTAATAATCAAGCTTTTTCACGACAACATGAAGTATTCTTAAGTTCCTGGTTGTAAGTTAGTTCCTGATTGTAAGTGACAGCATGTAAACATTGTTTGTGCAGAATGCGAGGTATTAGCATCCGTGCCAAGCTTGTCAGCGTGCACGGTGAGCTGGCTGCCGATGGCGCCCAGCGAAGTCAGAGTCGTAGTCGTTTGGTGGCTTTTGATGCTCGACGGCCCGTCGTCGTCGCAGTGATGCCACGCGTCAACGACTGTGCGGCCGACGGCCTCGGAAAACAGGATGACTACCTACCTAGTCGTATTCAATGGTCTGTGGAAACTGCCACAATGGTGCCTGGTTTCTTTCACCGAGTAAGGTAGCTCTGTTGATGTTGACCGAAGCTAAGCCAGATCCATCGTAGTTACGAGACGAGCCACCACGCTATTTGTATTTTTGGTAATTCTGGTCAGGTACCAATGCTAGCTTGTTTCCTTTTTTTCCAATGCAATGGAACCATGAACGGCTGATTCGACCAGACTTCACGAGATCTTTTGAGAATGACTTTACGCTACCAGTTCCTGCAGTAGTCTAGAGGCAAACAGACATTAGCAAGGTCAAGTTTCGGTCCTCTGCATCATGCATGTGAGATGACCCACCGCCCCCTTTGTTTCCACAAACCAAATGGAGTATTTGGTTTCGCCAAATCCGAATTCCACTTTCCGATGGCAGCAAATAACGATGGATTTGGCCCATCGGTTCACTAATCTGCTGAGCACGTCTGGTCTTTTCCATCAGCGATTCATTCCGACAATGAATCATGGCCCCGACCTTATGAAGGGATTTGGGCAACCCGGCGATGTTGCAAACTCAGTTCAATCACCCTTTCTAGACTAATTCTAACACTTCCACTTTGAGTCGGTGTTGACGATTGAATGCTGTGATTGAGGACATGCCCCCACCCAATTTGGCATGCGGTCTAGTAGCTAGGAGCAAATGCTTCCTTGAAAGTAAATGTTGGTGTCGCACGCAAAGTTTGACATTACTACCTTAGTTTTGGAACCGGTTCACCGGACTTCTGTCATTATATCCCGCGAGACTATATTTCCGCGGCTTGTGCTTTTGTCTGGTCAGACTATTGCAGCTGTCAGTCTGATTCGACTTGAAGACCCCGGAATGCTTGGACGCGTCCCGGAAGTTACCACTACTGTCATGACTGGGCATTCCGGTGGTTTGACTAAGACAGTGACAAATCTTGTCCAGCATTTACTTCTGCGGTCCTAACAATTGTGTCCTCGCGGTATATAGAGGCCTAGTTCTAAGCCGTTTCATTGCAATTTGCAAAATGACGAGAAAGAACCCCTACTACTGGATCAAAAGTATGGTTCTTTCCTTCGTTTGAGTTTCTATTCTAGTTTCTGATATAATCTTTGTAAAAATGTGTCAGGGCGTGCGGTTCACAAATGGAGAAGTCAGCAATGGAGCACTTAACGAATGGATCTGGAGGTAGGTATGGGTAGTTGAGAGCATTCGAATCTGGATGGACCCCTACGATAGCTCTAAAAGGAGGGTTTTATATCCCTCATTTGACTAATAGGGGCTCACCAGAGGGCACCCTTTTCAGACACCTGACAAATTCATTGTTCTAATCTGCCTCCCTCTCCTACACTTGATAGTGTTAACGTTTTTATCAATCTTAACCCAAGTAAGTTATACAGATTTCCGGGTAGTTTAAGTAACTCCAAATATTCTATCTACACATTGGTGATTTGGGCTGACCCAAATTACCCAGGGGCCTTCCCCACAAGTGCTGCCCAAACCCATCCTCTACCCATTGACCCATGGGCTCTTCTGAGCCTAGTACTGGTGTATTTGGCGACGAAAGATTTGTCATCAAGGTTGAATGGGGATTTGATGCTTTTGAGAGAATTGAACAGTCCTTCTTGCGATTCAATACACACATGGTATCGACGCTCTTAGTTCTTTAGTCTGTCTAACTTTGGAGCGCACGACGAGAGTTGTGGGGCATACACTTATTGGATCTCTGAGCTTGTGTTTCATTTCTGATAATTTGAAGCTTCTGCGTTTGAATCCTTCGCGTGTTCAGATCAACAACAACCTCCGTCGACAGGAGACAAACCGCTCATCACATCAGTCGCCGGCATTATTCCTAAGGATAAAGGACAATGGAAGCTGATACGAGATGGGGCTTGGGAGACCCCAGTCCCTAGAAATAGACGGGTGATACTGATTATGCATCATAAATAATCATATAGTGACAGTGCTTACGGAAGTCTCCGCAGGCTTCAGCATGAAGTTTGATTTAGAGAGACCTCCGACTTTTGTCTTTGTAATACCCAGAGTAAGTAGGTACACTTATTCATTTATTTGATACCCGTGCAAGCACTTTTTGATCCGGGGTCTTGATCGAGCTGCGGCGCAGTTATCCCGCTTCTTCAATTCTTCATCTTCCATTGCTCACTCAATCTGTTCAACTTGCCTCCGGATTCCACGCACAGGAATCTGTCTCCTCAAATAGTGACCCCATATCTTTCTATCACAAGGTGCCCCGAGGATGCCAAGAATGTCGCTGACCAAGTTTCAATACGTCCGGTGCTACCCAATGACATCGATGACCTCGTCAGGGTCCACGCCGCCGCTCCAAAGTCCGATCAGTTCTCGAACCTGATGCTCCTCAACTGTGAGGAAGACGCTCATCAACATCGCATGCGCTAGGCGATCATCCTCTGGCTTTCGGGCCCCTCTGCTAGGCTCTTCAAAGCGGTCGATGCTGATGGTCATACCCTCAGCCGATCATGTTTCCAGTTGGTTTGTGAAGGAATTGGAGCAAAAGGAAGTCAACGATCGCAAGAAATCTGAGGCTCACTCTGATTTAGATATCGGCAAGGAGACAACATGATCTCATCAAGATACCCCTCAATATTCTGCCCGAGCAATGGGTAGAATCATGCACAAAGAAATGACTTTGTGGGAATCTCGACATCTGGAGGGAAGCAAATACATGCTCATGTTGGCCTTGGCGGCGGGTCCTCTGAATCGAGGTCAGGAAATCGGGATCAAGTTGGTTCGACACGGAATTGAAGAATTTGATGTGCAGGGTCTTGCATGTTGGATTCATGCTTTGCCCCAAGTTCAAAATCCTATGGCAAGGCTGGGTTCACGGAAGTTGGGAAGAGCGATTATAATCTTGATAATAGGGCACCAGCCGCTACGGGCGGCTATCGGCTGGGGAAGATACACATTCAGGGATGTGCCTCGTCCGGGAAAACATGAACTTGATCGAGACCTTCCCTCTACTCGGTTTCATACACCTCGTCACTTCAGAGTTAAAATTGCTTGAAGTCGCACTTTGCCGACCTAATACCAATGCTCATAATTCGAGCAGTCATTTAGAAGACAACTCGTGCCCTCGTGTCAACACATAGTCTTTAATTCCTTCGAGTAAGTGCGTGGGCAGAGTTTTATTGAATTTCGATTGCATTATACTGATCGAAAAGTTGTCGCGGCCAAACTACTCGAGCCAACGCGCTTGGGACACACAAGGAAGTAGTCCCAAATTGATTAAAGTCTTCCGACTGCGGTGCAATTAACGAAAGTGCATTCAGCTACAAAGACATACCTTAACATACTTAAATAGATCAATGCTTGCTGACAGTTTCGCATGAGAAATTCACGACTTTGGGAGCTCAGTAATGCTTGAATAGGAGCTTTATCACTATTCCTTGCGATACGGGTGTTCATTCACACCCATTGTGGCAAATGAACACAATTGATCCATCTGGTCGGATATCGAAATTCAAGTTGCCCAAGAGATCCATGGCAGGTAATTGAAAGGCTTGGATTGCATGCTGAGGTTGCGAAGTGTCACAAAATGTGGCATAGTATCAGCAAAGACGAAGTCGTCTGCCACGTGCTTTCTCACGTGTCTCTCCCTTTCACGCAGTATTTAGACTTGACCCTTTTCTCTATTCCCTTTGGGTTAATACAGGCCACTTTCTAACCCCTTCATCTGCCCATTACTGTGTGCTCTAACTCGTGGCACGAAGCAAGGCTGCAGGCCTTTTATTGGGTAAACTTCATGCTACATCTGAGATGTCTCAATACCACCGCCATCTCAAACTCCCATTTCTACTCAATGCTACCCCACGCAATATCTAAATTTCCGCTGACTTGCCAGTTACATTGGCGTGTAACTTTTTGCCACGTTAGAGTTATGGCTATCATCCTTGCTGTTTATTCTTGTAGAGCACGTACCCTTCTATCGCGTGTTCTATTTTGGCGTAACAGGCTGGGGCGCTTATGCTTGGCTGCCTAAAGCAACACAGTTAGCCACCTGTTATTAAGACATCTGACGAGAACTCACGTCATTAACCACAGCATCATCTCCAACTTCACCTGTGCTGTCGCTCCTGGTTTATTTCCCTCACGAATCCATGATGGGGGCTAAATCACATTGGTACCTCGCAATATTCCTAGGATCGTCTACGTTGACCCTCGCCTCCGTATACAATTCCAAACTCATCAGCCACGCGACCTCATCGTTCCTAGTTCACGCCACCACCAGCATCCTCCTCTACTTCACCTCTCTCACCTCGTTATCCTTCGTCGCCGCCGAGGACTGGAGACTCAATGCTCGTCTAAAGCGCGCACACGGCGGCGGCATCGAGCCCTTCAGGTTCTGGGCCAAAGAGCATGCAATCTTCGTGACGCGGGCGACGGGCCTGGTGGCGGGCGCCTACCTCATGGCGCTCCCGCTGCTCGTCCCAACAGACGACCCGATTGCCAACCTCTTTTTGCGCATACCAACCTTCTTTTACGCATGCAAGTGCTGGGACCTGACGGTCGCGCGGGCGAGGAAGCCGCCGATCCCGCGCAGTGGGAAAGAGGACGCGATCTATGGCCTGACGAGCTGGAGACCCGTCGCCTCGTATGTGTGGCGGCTTGCTTCGGAAACTAGATATGCCTCGTTCGACATAGCCGTGGACGAGTCTAAGCGGAAGAGCATTCCGACCAGCCCGGCCCGGACCTACGGCCCTCTGCTCGTCGTCCCCCTGACGTACCTATTTCCGATCATGGAGCTGAAAGTCATGTGTGGCCTGCTCGCGATCCAGTACGGTCTCGAGGGCTTCCACTCCATCCTTCACCCCCGCTGCCCCAACGCGCTGTTTTTCCAGCCGTGGACCGCGGAGAGCTTCACCAGCTTCTGGGCTATCCACTGGCATCACGGGGCACAACCGTTTCTGCAGAGCCTCGGGTACGTCCCCGCCACAGCCGTCTTTGCTCGGCTCTTGGGACAAGATGCCGGCCGGGCGGCTGGTGTGCTCGCGGCTTTCAGTCTCAGCGGAATCTGGCATGGGTGGTGCGCTGCCGTCATGGCAAAGGACGAGTATGCGTGGGCGCTGAGCGTGGGCGTGTGGGGGGTATTCATGGTGCAGGGCGTGGGATGCGTGGTAGATCGCTGGCTTCTGAGAAACGAGAGCTGGAGAACGGGGTGGCGGAAACGAATAGTGACCGCCTTGTCTTGGTTGTGTTCTGTGGAGTCTGCTGCGATCTGTTTGAGATACTCGGAGGCGCGAGCGAAGAGACCTCAGGGCTGGACTACTTGGTGAGTAGAGGGATATTCGGCAGAGAGCAATCATGGATGCGAAGGAGAATGTCTTCTCAGAGACAACTTAAGCTTTGCTTATCCAGGTTTCCGGGCCGAGGGCTGTGATACGACTGGAACTTGGATTACCTTGCTAGAAAATTCTTCAGTACCTAGAGTATTTCTCAGACGGCACTAGATCTCGGCAATATCCGTAAGCTGCGGTTTCTGAGTTTCTTTCATCTTGTCACGACGCTTTCTAATCGGCATAGCCCTTCTTACGGTGTTGCGAGAGAAGTGAGATGGAACGCTTGCCCAAATCAACATAGTCAACGCCTCCCCCGCATCATTAACACGTTGAGAGGGTGGTCTCGCCACATACTATACTGGACTGCAGCTATCGAAATCTGGTCACTATGTCCATGATTGGCTCGGCTCCTACCAAGGACAATCAGACGGGAGATCAGCGCAGGCATAGCTTGGCGCGTGACGCTGGGGTCGCGTTGGCTTGGTAGTCTCGTCCCATGATGTCCCGTCGCGCCATTCTCGCCGGTCCTGTGCCTGACGTCAATTGTTTGAATTCCTCCCCGTCATTCGGATTAGGTATTGCCACGTCTGCGTCACATTTCCCGGGGCGTAAATCAGGGGAACAGTAGCAGCTATTTAGTCTAGTGATGCAGGTCGTGATGTGAGTTGATTGGACGGCTTACTCGGCGCGGGGTAAGGATTCCTCGGCATTCGCACCATGGCGCCGGGAAGTGGGAATGCGGGGTGGGTCTAAAGGATCCTCCACTTACCCTACTACGGAGGTGCCGTTCAAAAGGTTCTGCTAAGGGCCTAAGACTGCGTAGGAAATTATGCTATCGACAAGGACAGAGACCTCTTTATATATTCTCTTATCGGTAATATAGACTCATAAAAAAGCTAATATATTAATAAAAACTATTTTTAAAGAGCATGTGGAAGATGTTTTGATTGGTCTTTTAAACGCAAAATAAATTTACATATATATTAATGATATCAGTTAGATGATCTTCCCTACAATGCCTAAGCAGTCTAGCAGAACCTTTTGAACGGCACCTCCGCACCTTAGGAGAAACCATCCGTTGTTTCTGCCAAAGAGGCCGTTGATGCACATAGGTCATAGCTTCATGTCCTGTCGACTCCTGGTCGTAAAAAGACTGGCAATCGTTGGCTCGCTTGGAAAGTGTCACGCTTCTCAATAAAGCGCTTCTCAATAAGCCTCTTGGGTGCATTATTGACATGCTCCAAAACCCCGAGGGTTCATGGGTTTTTGAATTACGCGCTCCTAATTTCAGGTGCTTTCTAGGTTAGCCCCGTGGGTAGCGTGAACTACACAAAAAAGAGAGAGCTCACGTGAACCTAGCCCCCGCCCAGCATACGGCCCAACGGCGGGGTAGAGTGGTTCGTCTTGTCTTGTTACCCCTGTCCCTGAGTCCGGGGTCCGCGCATCTGGGGTTCCGTGGACTGGGGTCTACGCAGAGCTGTACACTGTACGCGCTGCCATCTTCTTTCCCAGAACCAAGACTTTACGAGCTCCCCTGCTAGGGCAAACTCATTTCACTTGGCATCGACTTGGCGACAGGATAAGCAAGCCAGGGTCATGGATGACGTACCGAGCTGTGATGCCGCGACTACCGCAATATGAACGGCAGTTGAGGGCTTGGTACCTGATGCCTAGGCGCCTATGGTGAGGCGGAGCGGGACGCAGCGGCCAAGCAAAAGCCAATATGAGATTGCCAGTGCAGCAGATCAATCGCCTCCCGAAGCGTCCGAACTGGTCTAGTCAAAGGCTTATGTTCGTCGGCTCCGACATACCACGATTCCATCACCCCCCTTTACGTGGGAAATGAATCGCTCTGACCTTGACCGGACAACCGCACCATATACCCTCCATCGCTTCATCTCTAGACTTCCCACTCTTTAGTGCCGGTCATCCGCGTTTCCCCCCCGCACTCTAGACCATTCTGGCCCCCCCTTCCGCGCCGCGGCAAGGTCTTCATCGGAGAAACGACCATACACGTCCCAATCCCATCCCACTACGACTCGAAGCGCACGTATAATACCATTCCGGAAGAACGTAATAGCGCGACTGTCCACATGCGCCCTCTACTCATTGGAGGAAATTTTTGGCGCTTGGGGATCCCGTTCGACCCTTCATTCAACATCACAGACGCTGTCACAAATTGCATGAATTAAGTTCAATAGGAACGGGCCATGGCAAGGGACGTCACGGCATTTATAAAGCCTACGATGTTTCCAGCATCCCCTCGGTTTCATGAGAGTTGTCTCTTCAGAATCTCACAGGCAAGACATCCTCGTCAGTGACAAGACAGCCCCCGTTCTCCGTCAGCAACCAAGTTTGTAGCCCCCTCCTCCTCCAGCA
Source organism: Colletotrichum orchidophilum (assembly GCF_001831195.1). NCBI lineage: Eukaryota > Fungi > Ascomycota > Sordariomycetes > Glomerellales > Glomerellaceae > Colletotrichum > Colletotrichum orchidophilum. Next base: position 266,194 of record NW_019173012.1, read on the forward strand.
ACATGTTCTCCCGTCCAAGCCTCGACCGGGGCTATGCCCTCGCCCTCGGCCTGGTGGCCACGAGCTCCCTCGTCGCCGCCGGACCTTGCGACATCTACGCCTCCGCTGGCAACGCCTGCGTTGCAGCCCACAGCACTACCCGCGCCCTCTACAGCGCCTTCACCGGCTCCCTCTACCAGGTGAAGCGCGGCTCCGACAACACCACGACCAACGTCGCGCCCCTGTCGGCCGGCGGCGTCGCCAACGCCGCAACCCAGGACAACTTCTGCGCCGGAACAACCTGCCTCATCACCGTCATCTACGACCAGTCCGGCAAGGGCAACCACCTCACCCAAGCCCCCAAGGGTGCCTTCAGCGGCCCCGACCTGAACGGCATCGACAACCTCGCCAGTGCCATCGGTGCCCCCGTCACCCTCAACGGCCAAAAGGCCTACGGTGTCTTCATCTCCCCCGGCACAGGCTACCGCAACAACGCCGCCGTCGGCACCGCCACCGGCGACACCGCCGAGGGCCTCTACGCCGTCCTCGACGGCACCCACTACAACGGCAACTGCTGCTTCGACTACGGCAACGCCGAGACCAACAGCCACGACACGGGCAACGGCCACATGGAGGCCATCTACTTTGGCGACAACACCGTCTGGGGCACCGGCGCCGGCAACGGACCCTGGCTCATGGCCGATCTCGAAAACGGCCTCTTCTCCGGCTTCAGCCCCAGCAACAACCCCAGCGATCTCTCCGTGACGGACCGCTTCTTCACCGCCGCCGTCAAGGGCGGGCCCAACGAGTGGTCCCTCCGCGGCGCCAACGCCGCCTCCGGAGGCCTGACGACCTACTACAGCGGCGTCCGCCCCAACAAGACGGGCTACAACCCCATGAGCAAGGAGGGCGCCATCATCCTCGGCATCGGCGGCGACAACAGCAACGGCGCCCAGGGCACCTTTTACGAGGGCGTCATGACCCAGGGCTACCCCTCCGACGCGACCGAGAACTCGGTCCAGGCCAACGTCGTCGCCGCCAAGTACGCCACCACCTCCCTCAACAGCGGCAGCGCCCTCACCGTCGGCAACGACATCTCCCTGCGCGCCACCACCGCCGGCTACACCACCCGCTACCTGGCCCACTCGGGCGCCACCGTAAACACCCAGGTCGTCAACTCGACCAGCAGCACGGCCCTCAAGCAGCAGGCCAGCTGGACCGTCCGCACCGGCCTCGGCTTCAGCGGCTGCTACTCCTTCGAGTCCGTTGACACCCCCGGCAGCTACATTCGCCACTACAACTTCGAGCTGCAAGTCAGCGCCAACGACGGATCCAAGCAGTTCGCCGAGGACGCCACCTTTTGCACGCAGTCCGGCATCAGCGGTACCGGCACCACCTTCCGGGCCTGGAGCTTCCCTACCTGCTTCTTCCGCCACTACGCCAACGTCGGCTACGCTGCGAGGAACGGCGGCGTCCACTTCTTTGACTCGCCCGTTTCGTTCAACGCCGATGTCAGCTGGGCTGTTTCCACTGGCTTCGCCTAATCTCCATAGCGCGAGAGAGAGCACGGGATGAGATTGTACGGAAATGTTCTGACGCGAGGGGCTAGGGCGGTCGGCTACACGTACTACTAGTTGTTGGGACAAGCCCGCGATATCTCACCTGAATAGTTTTGCTAGTTTTTAATGCAATAAATTGTGACCCTTTGGGCTTCAGTAATCTTTCTCGCTTCATACAACCCTTTTCGCAAAAGTCAGGCAAGTGTGGCAGGTCGTAGGATGTTCAGAAGTAGTGAGTAAAAATAATATGGTCGAAATTATGTTCAAGGGTCACACAGCAGTGGCCCTGCCAGAGTGTTGTCACACCCATTATTCAACTCTAAGACAGCCTCACCGCACGTCATGACTTGCTCAGCCCATCAGTTCGGCATTGCATGTGGAACACCCAGGGGACATCTGGGAAATGCGTACCACAGGAAGCGTCTTCACACGCCAGAAGAAAGAAGAAGAAACATCTACGAGGTAGGAAGCCAAAGTCACTAGACTATGGATGCGCTCCATTGCTAATCCCATGCCAAACGGCCAATTTCAAGACTTCTGAAGCTCCCTGGTGGAAGTGTTGAAAAATCACAGGCCATAGAGTTTACGTCACCTCCTTCAAGCTAGATCCCTGCTTTGAATTTACTTGAAGTTAAATAAATTGAGAGCGCAAGATCCGCAAACTCACCCTGCGCTGAAGTCCGCGGGTTTTTATTCCATACGAATGGTGACGGGACTCAAGAATTGTTTTTACAGTAGAAATTGCAGCTGGTACAAACCATTTGACCAAGTCAAGTTGTCCACGGAAGAAGGATGTGACTCAAAAATCTCCGAGACCAGTCACTAAATAAAGAATTTTACCTAAAAAGTAAAAAGTGTCTCCTCGACGGGGAATTGAACCCCGGTCCCCTGCGAATCGCTGAAAGTCAATGACAAGCAGATATCCTCACCACTAGACTATCGGGGATTGGTGGATGTGTTCATCCAGTGATAGTTGGCTGAGTGGGGAGGTGACAGAACGCTATAAGTATCTCATCCGCAAGGTGACCGCAAACTTCGCCGGCTCATCAACGGCGCTGCCTCTCCCTATGATACTTCGCACCGACTCGGCATTATGTCCGTCATCAAGACCGCTCATGGGCATATGCCAATGAGAATGATGGGCTCTTTGATGGATAGAACGGATGGGATATGCTCTCCAATAAAACTTTCCTGGAAGCCCTATGGGAAGAAGATCCGCTCTTGATGCTGCACACAGCATGCACCAAGGTAAGTGCAGAATGCTGCTCGCTTGACACACATCACGCAACCCTCGCCTTTGGCCAATGGATTTCTGCTGAGCGCATTCAACTCATCCTCCCAACGCCCACCGCTTCCACGACGAGCCAAATATAAATGGCGGGTTTTACAGCCAAGGCTTACACGCATCGCGGGAGATGGTGACCCGGACACAACACCTATTGGGCCCGCCAAACGCAACAATTCTTGTCCAGATCTCGAGAAAAATACCAAACGCATCAAGACTGCCTCCCGGCCATTGAAATGGACCAAGTAGCCGCGGTAAGAGTCTTCGGGTCGGTCACCCGTCACCGCTCAACTGCGGACCAACAAGCGTTTGGAATACGCCTCGTCGGTGCAGGAAGAATCCATCATGTGAAGACCGGGCCAGGATCCATACTGCCGCGCTGGCCACCTTGACCTCCAACCTGTCCGGCTTCCAACAGCGTCAAGACTGTCAGCCATCAGCAAACATCCAGCATCCGCGCCGCTAGTGCCAACGACACTACCATCGCCTCGCCGTAGCGCGACCAACGCAGCCGACAAGCGCATCTCACGCTTGAACCTGCTTGAAGCCAAGCAGGCCAAGCCGGCCAAGCAGGCCAAGGGGCCAAAGGAGCCAACGAGAGTCCAGCTGACAATTGATAGCGTGATGCAAGCAAGGCAGGCTCGGCAAACCGCGGCTGTAGGCTGTGGAAGCGAGCTCAATAGTCGTGCACTAGGGAACGATACACAAGCTGCTGTGATGTCTACACTGCAGCAGTGCAGCATTGCAGTAGGCAGTCCGACGTTGGCATGCGACGTAAGCGCCCTTCCTCTAGACGACAGGCGTGGGCGATTGGCTCGACGAACGCCATGTGGCCGCGGCGCTCCACAGCCGGAGAGGAAGAGACAGACTGCTGAAATTCGAGAATGAATTTTGTTGATTATCCGCAGATGGACTGCGGCAGGCTGTGCCTTAGTTCGCCTGCAAACTGCTGAAAGCGGGAAGACTTTCTGCTTGTGCGACATGCACTGACGGTCCGGCGTGGTTAGGAGGGAGATGGGAGTGCGGGAGCCCGGGAGCGCAGAATCGCGTGATGGTTGCGACAGCCTGATATGCGAGCCCCTCATTGGAAACACAGTCTCGTCTTCGCAGTCATCTGAAAAAGGACTGCGTGTCTCGGGAAGAGTCCGAGCAACGTAGAGGAAGAACAGTGCTGTTGAGATGCGCCGCACGTGGCGTGCAGTGCTCGCGTTGGAGAAACCTTGGTATTTGAAGGGCTTGCATAGGTATCCCCCCAAGATCTCTTCACAGTTCCAGAAAACGGTGAACGAATGCAGGATTCCAGCGCGTTTCTCGGCCTCAGTTTGGACCTCATTCTTGCATCTGGAAAACAACTCGCAGACGCTGCACCTTTGATGGAGGCAGTGGTGCATTCAACAATGTTAGCTAGATGCTTGACGTTGACGGTTGATCAGACGGCCACATACACAAGGGACCGCTCTCTTGGGTCGTTCAACCGGGAGAATAATGCCAACGACCAACGGATATCCCAGCAAGTCTGGCATGTCGAAAGACTGCGCCCCGTTGGAGAAGGATCCTTTCCCAGTACAATCCATTCACAGGCATCTAGCAGCACGACAGAACCATCGGGGGCTTCTAGAGTCTCATACAGCCCTTGAACTAGTCCAGGAGGCAGTGATTGCTACCATTCGAGGATGGGCGGTTCAGTTTGATCGCCCGCACATCGGTGAAAGTATGGACGAACCTCCAATGTAGGGCTTCGCGAAGGAGGTGATCCTCCGCCAATTTGTGGGCTTGTTGGGTCGTCTGGGGATGACAATCCTGGAGACCAACAACAAGCCGAGCGACGGGGAGTGAGGGGATTCGCAGAGGTCTTGGTCAGTGCGTTGTACTCTGAAACGTGGGCTGTGGCTTAGTGGCCGTTTGAAACGGGAAGTTTCCCCTCGCTTGGAAACCCCAAGGGACGAATGTTGCACGTCATCTTAAATCGCCCGTAACGCGACACTGGCGAGGAATTGGCTTTGGCGTCTCTGACCCGTCATGCCTGATTAGACGAATCTGCGGGCGGCGCAGAGTACTTGAGACGCCATCGAACACGAGTCCTTCATCCTAGGACAATGTTTGCGATCGGCTCAGGGGGCTAGATTGCGTGCAAGGTTGTCGGTAGTGGTTGTCTTGCCCTGACCATGTCGTTGGCCTTCTTCCCTGGCCGGCCAGCCGAATTCCTGGGTGATGGGTAGGATTTTTGATTAAGTTCCAATGTCTCGAGAATTCCGCTGAGCCCGCATACTAGCTCGTCTTGCCTGAAGATATCGTGATGGCAGTTGCGACAAGGCTAGAAAGCTGACGACGATTGCGACGTCTGCGACATTTGCGACATTCGCGATTCAGGAACAGGAAGTTTATTTCCCAACGGGAACTACGTGGCCCCTGTGCCCATAATTCCGCATACAGAGTTCAGACCTGAGGGAAGTATATATTGGGTCTTTAGTACACGGAGCTCCGTCTGCCCCAATCATCGGCTCCAAGGTCGAGGCAGCTCCGACATCGAGTCGTGCGCAAGGAACCGTTGGATAACCACCGGAGACCGGCACCGTCTGATTCATCATTCCGGAGAAGAAAGCAGAGCGACTTTTGCCCGATTGCCCCTGAGATATTTAGCCGGATCTGTAACACTGAAGCTGCCCAAGATCGGTAGCATTAAATATGTCGCCGGCGTAGCATTGCAGATCCCCAAACATTGTGACGTGACTGTACGAGGTTTCAGGTTCGAGATGTTGGTCGTTCAGCTGCGCAGGAGTTGCCATGAGGCCATGGAGAAGGCTGAATCTAGACATCCCATAAGGAGAAGGGAGTTCCTGTCGCGTCTGGATTAGAGTGCCGTTGTAATGTGATGGCACGGAAGACATCAGTGGAGCAACCAACGGTCCTTTGCGACACTGTCTCCGTGGTGAACAGTGCACTGCTGCAAGCTTGCAAGGAAACGAAACGTTCTGGATGCAGGGAGAAGGGCGCAGAGAGACGGGAGAAACGGCCGGTTAAGTCGGAAGTTGTGGACGGTGGAGCTGATAAACGGGCGAACTTTCGCAGATTGCTTCGTGATTAAGCCAAGGTGATGCCGAAAGGGTCTCGAAAACGAGATGACCAGCCATACGAATAGGTCTCTCCACGTTTTTGTGTCCATGTGTATTTTGAGTCTACTGCGCCGTACACTGACCGAAGGCCGGTGGTTTCCCAAAGGGACCCCTGCCATGGTCAGAAGCCGCTTATTGAACCAGTAAGCAGGAAGGTGCATTCTCAAGATCTCGGTACTCCGAGCGGCCGTGCTATATTTCGAGTGTCTGCTTAGCGGAAGCATGGCAGCCGACCCCCGCTACCGTCAGCCAGTCATCGTGGCTTGAATGCGGATTAGCGGCGGGCAGAAGAGGCGCACGAGGATGGAGCCGTGAGGGGTTGAATTGACCGCCTAGCCGCGCCCACCCGCGATTGTCGAACGGCTTCGAGGGAAAACGGAATGGCGAGGTGACAATATAGACATCCAAATGACAGACTCGAGGGGCATCGGACGTGGCCCTGGCACGCTACGAGCGCCACATTGAAGAGGACCGGGTGGGTTGCAGCAAAAGAAATGAGGTACTTTGATGACTCGAGATGGACTGACAAGTATGCGTACGGATTCTGTATTCGTATTAGCGGACGTCTTAGCCATTCTAGAGGGCATTCGAGACAGCGGCATGGATGGGAGGACAGGTGACAGAGTTGGCACCATGTCGGCTATCTTGGACCCAGGTCCACATCATCCTGGAGGGTTTCGATGATTCCGCGAAGCCAAGGAACGGGGTTGGAGACGACCAAGACTCTTGGCTTATGGAGACCCGCGCGCTTTGCAACGTACAACATACCCCAAGAAAGAAGCCAAGACTGACTGACTGACAGCGACTCGCAGACAGACCGCCATGCTCTTTTAGGATGACAGTGTTGTCCAAGTGAGTCAGCCGCGCTGCCCATTTTGTTGCAATTTCTCACTTTTGTCCGACCCGCGCATCGACGCGCTAGGGTCAGCACTTGGTTTGTGGTCTCCGGAAGATGAGATTGCCGCGGCGTTGGTAAGTTCTGACTTGAGACTGTGTGGCTATGTCGCATGTAGGATTGTCGCTCTGCCATCGGCGGCGCGTTTCTTTCTTTGATGCCAGATGCAGTCAGACGAGGGGGACATGAGCCAGGCGATGCCATGCTCGGCAGGCTCACCATGCAAGGCCTCAGGATTCAACAACTCATGGCCGCCTTCTACGAGGCCAGCATCCGTATAGGACGAGCTCAGGTTGACTGCAGCAAGGGGAGGGAAGGACTGGCTGCCCGTGACGGTGTGCAGGAGAAACTGCAAAGGGCCGGCAAACAGGCCCTTCCCGGCCACTGGCGACCCCACCACCTCGCTCCTGCCCGTCCACCGTCTCCAGGTTCGTTGGTAAGCTGCCTTCCTGCCTTCCGACGTTAGACGCGCATTGCGCCAGGCATTCCCGCATGGTCTCTCCGGATACGTAGTCTCGATACGTACCCATTTTTACCTCTCAGACTCCCGTCCTGCGCCATCTACCTTACCCGTTTGCTTTCTCCTTGGCCTCGACCCCCTTCGTCTCATGTCTACCCAAGAAGAGGACAACCTTCTTTTCTAGCCACAAGTCTAGGTATCCTGCTCGAGGAACCTGTCCAAGGATGCTTTCCTGCCCGCCTGCCCGCCCGCCTACGTAGTCCGTCCACCTCCCAGTGCTGTCGGTCTGGCTTGCGAGAAACCGTCCCTCTATCGACGGCACAGGACGACGCGCATACCCATCTTTGTCCCAGAAGATACCCTCCAGCCTCGCTTTCTGCTTCGAAGAGTCAAAGCCACCTACCTACCTGGGGTAACGGGTGTCCTCAACCGTGACGGCAGGGTAAACCCTTCAAGACGGCAGCGACATGAACTTCCAAACATGGACCAGGGGCAATAATAACTAAGGTAGGTAGCGACAGCCACACGGATGCGGGCATTCCCTATGGGTTGCGTCTGTGTTTCTCTCTCACTGTCTATGTCTCTGTTCGGTCCCCTTCCTGCACCCATCATGGACCACATTCGGATGCCATCGTGGCCCTGCGGAGGGCCCAAAGGCACGATCCCCCCTTGCTCCGCCTTGCATTCTGAAAAGGAAGCCTGCCTTGTCAGACCCGAACCCCAAGTCTACGTGCGCCTCCTTCGGGGGTGTGTGTGTGTGTGTGTGTATGTGTGTGTGGTGTGGATAGATGGATGGAAGTCTGTCTACGGATACCTTACACTGAAATGGGTGGCAGGGTTCGGTCGTCCGTCCGTCTCGCCCGTCTCACCCACAACTCTCTGTACTCTTTTCTCCCCCATCCTATGAGCTTTTAGCAACAGACCTTCTTGATATAAAGCCCGTCTCCCAGTTCCGTCCCGTCTGCTCTCCCGGGCCCGTCTCACAGCAAAGACCTTCCTCATCTCGTCTCCAATTTCCTTATTTCCGACTCCGATTCGAATCACTACTTTCAAACCTATTGTTTATCCCCTCTGTCTGTCTATCGATTCATATTTAGTAGTACCCGTCACCCACGTTAGCTTTGCATCTCTGTCTCGGTCAAAGAAGCACCACCTCATCCGACCCCATCGCAACGCGTTTAAGCGCCGTACCTATATTCAGCCCAAATTTTGCTTTTGCTCCACACACCAATCCCGTCCCCCGGTCTTGTCTCTAAACGGCCCGCTACCTGCCTGTTTCTCGAAAGGAGCGATCTAAGAAAAGAAATCAGTCAACCTCTTTATTCCGGCCTCTTGTGTCGTGCATATTTGCGTGTGTGTGGCCTGGTTGCTACTGCATATATTTGTTACTCTTCTCCCGCCCACACTCGCGTCTAAGCAATCTTATTATCATCCAACACCCGCGACGGATCACCACAGTCTGCTCCAACAGCCAACATGCTAGCCAAGACCATCCTGTTGCTGGCCTCCCTGGCTCTCGTCTCCGCCGCTCCGGCTAAGAGACAAGCCGGCTGCGTCTCGAAACCCGCAGCTCCGACCCTCCCCGTCAATGGCAATGGTACGTAAACTAACGACAACAACCACCCCAACATGAGAACATGTTATCACTAACACTCGTACCCGAAAGGCGTCGAACTCCCGGCACCACCAGCAGATCTGGTCCTCAAACACATCGCCCTAGGCCACGGCATCCAAAACTACACCTGCACCTCCGTCAACGCAACATCCATCACCGCGACAGCAACCGGCGCCCTCGCAGGCCTCTACGACGCCCAACCCCTCTACCCCAACGTCGGCGCCGCATCCCTCTCCTCGGTCGACGTCTTCAACGGCCTCACCACCAACGCCGTCTGGTCCACCCCGCTGCCCTTGACCTCGGATGGTACTTCCAAATTCGGCGCCTCGGCAACGACGCCCTTCCCGCCCCCCGCCGACCTCGTCATGCCCGGCATTGCACCCATGAAGCAGCTCGGCGTCCACTTCTTCGACAACACGGGCGTGCCCACGTTCAAGCTCGGCGAGTATTTATTGAGGGGCGCAAAGCTCAACGGCACAAAGGCGCCCGCGTCCGCTGACGCAGGCCCGGAGAAGACGGGCTCCGTCGACTGGCTCTACCTTGGCGACAAGGGCGGCAGCAAGGGCATCTCGGCCGTCTACCGCGTCGTCACGGCCGGCGGCGCCGCGCACCAGTGCACCACCCCCGGCGCCACCGACAGCGTTCCGTATGCAGCGTTCTACTGGTTCTACGGTCCCAAGGCATGAGGGGGCCTCTTCCGTCTTTTCGTTGGAGAAATCACTCCATACTGGTCTGGCGTTTAGAAACTCTAAATCGGTGGTTACAACGGCGTTCAAATGGGTTTATGGGATGTGAGGCTCTCCTGCTTAAAGCACCTGCAACAAACTTTCTCCTTCATCATTTTTTCACAAAAAAAAAAACTTCATTTTTCGGATACATATACCCCCGGCACAGAATGAGACGGGTTCGGGTTTGCTTTAACAAGACCTAATGAGCGATTCTTTATGGGAGCATCACCGTATAGATGTCTGGGTCATGGATGCAATTCTACTGGCTCTTTTCTCTGATTTTCTTCACTTGTATATATTTTGGCGTTTTACGGTATATAGTGTCTTTGGGGGTAACAAACTACTCATTTCCATCCTACTTCGCGTCGCAAAACACTCTGTGTCAAGGTGGCATCCCAAATGGCGCCAAATTTCCAAGAGCGCGGTCCACATCAAGAGCTCTATCAAAGAAATTAGGTTCGAGCTTTCTTGACAATAATATGCTATCAATGCGCACCAGACAGCCCAGAACTTAGGTCGTCTGACACGTTGAACTGAAACCTGCATGAGTACGCGGCCATCCAGGCCGCGTCTTCTCGTAACCGAGATGAATTAGAAGGACTCGCCGACCGCACGTCATACTCGAGCGACGGTGAAGCACCGCCTAGGCGCCGCCTACAATGAGCAAGCACTACAAGCACGGCATCGTATCCGTATGCATAGGGAATTAAGTAAATTTGGGGACGGTTGTCATCTTTGTCGTGTTCATTCAACCCCTCGGGCGACCCAGTCCCCCAATGTCTCGACTTTGTCCTCCTCTTTTCTTCTTCTTCTTCTTCTTCTTCCTCTTCTTCTTCCTCTTCTTCTTCTCCCGCCAAACCCCCGAAGAGCGGCTGTCATCCAGAACAATGCCCCATGTCTTCTAGCGATTCTCTCCAACCCTCCTTTCCTGATCCTCTCGACATGTAAAAGCGCGAAATGACATCACATCACATCCAAAATTCTGAAACTGCCCCGCCAGAGTCTGCAAACCAAACACCGATTTTGCTAGTCGTTCATGCGCATCAGTCCACAAAGGTTTGCAGCGGCTTTTATCTCCGGTGATCGAGGCCACCAGCAAGATCCGCCTCCAAGCCGCCTCCCTGGCTGCCGTACTCTTGCGGTCGAGGGTCCGATGAGCTCCATCCTTGGTTTGCTCCGGTGGGGATCGGAACTTGGCCGCCAACCTGCTGTCCGGAGGCCTGCGTGCCGGCCTGAGCGGCTCCGGGTACGGTGCGGACCAGCTGGCGGAAGCGGTAGACCTCATCCAGGATCATCTTGCGCATGTCGCCGACATCCTCGACGACCTCAAAGTCGAAGTTGAAGGTCGTGGGGCAGTCGGGTTCGTCGGAGGCGTCGTGCCAGATGTGCAGGTAAGGGTGCTCAAGAGCTTGCTCGACGCTGATGCGGCTCGAGGGGTCAAAGGCGAGCATACGATCGAGAAGGTCAAGGGCGTCGGGGTTGGCCTGAGGGAACAGGCTGGGGAAGGTCTTCTTGGGCATGAAGGGCAAGTTGCGGACGTATTCCTGAGCGCGAGGGGAGCCGATGCGGGACAAGGTCTCTTCGTTGGGGGTTCCGAGAATGTGCAGGATCTGGTTCAGTTGGTCGACGTAATCACGGCCCTTGAAGAAGGGACGGCCGCCGAGCAACTCGGCCAAAATGCAGCCAACCGACCAGACGTCAACTATTGTGTGGTTAACATCTCACCCAACTGCAGCCATGCGACGCCATCTTGGACACGTACTAGCTTTGGTGTAGCTTTGGAAGCTCAACATGATCTCGGGAGCACGATACCATCTGGTGGCAACGTACTCCGTCATGTATCCAGCATTCTCCTCCGGGTCGACGGAAAAGCCGCGCGCCAGACCGAAGTCGCAAATCTTGAGCTCGCAGTCGGCGTTGACGAGGAGGTTACCGGGCTTGAGGTCACGGTGCAGAACGTTGGCGGAGTGGATGTACTTGAGACCGCAGAGGATCTGGTAGATGAAGGACTGGAAGTGAGCGTCGGTCAGCGGCTGACCGGATCGGATGATGGCTGCCAAATCGCATTCCATGAGCTCTGTAGCACAACAGATGTGTTAGCACAGCCGACTCGGTCGGGGCGGCGGATGCACGCGGCAGAGAGCGTACCCTCGTAGAGATATGTCTCGTTGAAGTTATCGGGTCGAGGAATGTCCATGTCGTAGAGGCAGGTAATCTGTCACAGCAGGCAGTCAGCAATTTTTTTTCTTTCTGGGTGTTGGCATTGGTGCAGCCGCGTGGGCGATGAGGCTGGCGTTGGGGTTTTTGGGACAGCTTTTGGAGCAGGCAAAGGACTCACGTTGCGGTGTCCCCTGAAGTGCTGGAGCAGCTTGATTTCGCGCAAGGCGCGCTTGGCGAGGATCTTCTTGCTGAAAACATTTGTGACCTTCTTGATGGCGACGCCCTCCTGGGTCTGGTTGTTCACGGCGGCGCTGTGTGAGGGGGATATTCGTCAGCTTCTTGGCCGAATGGCGGGGCAGTAGCAGTGGTAGCAGCACCAACACCAACAGCATCGCAGAGTGGCAGCGGATGGGATGAGGGGAAGAGCGGGAAAGGTCGCACGCACCAGACAATGCCGTAAGCTCCCTGGCCGAGCTCTTTGGTTACCGTGTATCGCTCGTCGACGATAAAGTCTTGGTTGAAAACCTTGAAAACCTTGCGTCCCTGGAGATCAGCCATTTTTGCGAAGTCTGTGTTGCTCTCTGGAGGTTGTCGGGTTGCTGGTTGGGGTTGGAGCTGTTGTTTTTTCGAGCTTGTAGGTTTGGCGTGTCGGGCTTGTCGAGGAATCGAGGGGTATCTTTGGCGAGTCAATCGAGGCAAAGGTGGGGAAGCAAGCAAGGAATGCGATGCGATGCGACAGTTGCGGAACAGACAGGGTAGCGAGATGAACCGAAAAAGAACAGCTCGTCCACGCAACAGGAGGAGGAGCAGCAGCAGCAGCAGCAGCAGCAGCAGCGGGGGAAGCAGGCTGTATTATAAGGTAGGGTGTTTCTGCTTTCTGACTACGTCGCTGGATGGAATATGCCAGATGACAATGCCGGATTGCCGGAACAATTCTCGTCTTTGTCCCACAGGGATGGGTGACTTTGGGGGAGATGTGGAAGGAAGAAATACGAGTGAGGGAAAGTAAGCAGAGGGAGGGAGGTCCAGAGATATTGTGCGATACCTTGGGTAAGGTACCTACCTATGGATAGGAGGAAAAGATAAAGTAAAGGTACGTACGTGTTAGGATAGGACGACGGGGAAATGCCTTGGGCGAATTGGGGGGATGATGGGAAAGGATGGGATGGCCAGGCCGGGGACACAGCGCCTAATGGGATGGAGCATTCACAGTCGAGGCAAGAACAGGCGATAAAATGGTCAAAGGCACGAGCCGAGGGGGGAGGTTCCATCTGGGAGGGGGCTGGACAGGATCACCTGGGCCTGAACAGGGACAGAAAGCGAGAGAAAGCCAGATGGAAAGGGGGCACAGCAAGCAAGCTGCTGCACTGGCACACTCGGTTTTGTTCAAGATAAGTGGGATTTGTGGACTGTGGACTGCGGACACTTTACACATGAAGATGATGAGACTTGGAGATTGTCGGTCATGGCATTGGTGATTGAACGAACCCAAGGCTGAGTGTGGTGAAGAGTAGTACCGTGGGCAAGGTACAGTGTGGATGTCTTCGTACTTGCGCGAATCTTTAGGTTGATCAAATGATAATCGCGGTGGAAGAGAAGGGGGGTGAGAGGTGGAGGGGTAGTAGATTGGAGCTCCCCGTCTTGTCTCTGCCTTATGAGGTGGCCCCAGGCATGTCGCAGCTCTGAAATGCACCAGTGCTAGCTGCTGTATCTGACCTTAAGCCCAGCTGTCTCGAACACGCACCAAGTGTCTTGAATCCGGTGTCGAAAAGCCAAGGTGCGAGCGATGCTCCAGCAATCTGAGCTTTCTGCCTGGGAGCAAGGGACGACCGCAAGGTACAAGGCACAAGCTGCTGACGTTAGGCCGGAAGCGACTTGGCGGGAAAGGCCCACATCTCACCCACCCCCGGTCCCGCACTTCCATTGATTCGCTGACTACTGGGTCGTTGAGAGAACCTTGATTGGTCCCGGTCCGTTCTCAGATAAAAGCTCCATTTGCCTCGGGCCAGTTACCGCTGAGCACCGTGACTGGACTCGTGGAGATGCAGCTTTGCAACCGCGCGACAAATCGCTGCAGCACACCACCCCGCCAGAATGTGCCAATTCCAATTCCCGGTTGAGCCCCTTTGAAGTTTTGACAAGACAGGAACAACCTCACTCGTTATTACAAAGTACGAATACCTGCACCAATAAACAGCTGCAATGCTCCCATCAAGTTTTGCCATGGAGACGAGAGTTTGGGATACGAATACCGCAATCTCTCTGCTCGTTATCGCATCCCAAGACACAGGGGAACAAACTTTGTGTACCTATACGTGGGAATGCGGTGGCAGCGCGGCTGGTACCGAAGAAGTCCCGGCCACTTTAGACCTCAAAGTGAGACAGTTTTCTGTCAACCAACTCCCGGCCTGGCCCGCATTTGGTCAGCAGCGAGCACCGTCAAAACTTTGGGATGAAATCCAATTCAACTGCGCCTCGATCACGATCCTATAGGTCGCCCTTGGTCAGACTGCACCGCTGCGTCGGCATGTAAGCTTAGGTGCGTCAGTATCAAGCACGATGTGTATTCCTCATCCGCAGGATTGCGACCCGTCGCAATTTGCCCAGCATCACTGCCAACGAGGAATCTGCCGTCAGCAATCCGTCCGCCGGCGTAAGCTACTTCTACGGCCATTGGGCGACACCAAGCCGAGCCAACGCGGGCACCACCTCCATCTACCTACTGACAAGATAGGGCTGAAGAGCCTCTCACTCTCAGCTCAACCTTGATCATCTGTTCAGATAGTATCCGTCCCTTTATCTTGGCCCGCCTGATTCTCTCTTTCTTCATCTGCCATGCCAAGTATGTAGCTGCTGCCGCTGCCATCAAAGACGCTAGCTTGGATGTAGCCCACGCCCCGAATCCATCTCGCTTAGGCACCTCAACCCCTCGGGTTGTCTTCAACGGCGTCTACGGCTCCATCCTCGTCAGGCCGTCTTGCCGTCGTCCTGCAATTTGCACCCGCATTGGTTGGCAACGGCATGGGATCTCATCTTCTATATGCATGTTGTAACTGTGGAATCAAACCAAAGACATGCTCATATGCGCCCCTCCCTTCCCTCGCCTTTACGTCTCCAATGTAGAAATAATCATTTCGACAGTGCGGCCAGTGCTGTCCTCTTTTGCCATTTGGCCAGGCCCACTTGCCCCTGTCCTGACGCCTTACCGTTGACGAAAGGACTGTTCAGTGCAGCGAAAGAGTCAAATCTTTGCTACAACGCGTGCCGCCGCCGCCGCCGCCGCCGCCGCCGCCCCCAGGACCATATTTCGCGGCGCGTCGTGAGCCTTTGGTCCTCGCTTTCTGGCCCCAATACTGTCTCTCTCTCTCTCTCCACAGTAGCAGACCCGCCCTCCAACTATGCTTTGGGGTCGACGGCGGGGAAGACGTGCTTCAAAAAGTTGTGCGAGAACCGTGTGCACTGTTCGTAGGCCTTTGCAAAGCCCTCGTCGCCGCCGTAGTATGGGTCGTTCACCACCTCTGATCTGGGACCTCCCGAAAACTCGCCAAACATCATCACCTTGGCCTTTGTATCGGCGTAGCCTCGTTGTTGTAGGTTTTGCAGGTCTCGGAGATTTGATCGGTCCATTGCGAAGATGTAGTCGAACTTGTTGAAGTCTGAGGGAGACACCTGCACGGAGTGAAAGCTCGGGGGGTCAGCAACTCTGTGCTCTCTTCAGACGCGTCCAGGCCAACCAGTAGGGAAGGGGGGGGAGCCCTTTCGTACCTTGCGACCGGCGTGGTAATAGTCCGTGATGCCGTGGTCCTCGAGAGTCGCCATCGTTCGGTCGTCTGGGGGATCGCCAACGTGGTAGGCCGCTATTGTTGCGCCAATATTCGCGTCAGCTTTCCTACACACGACAACAATGAGAGGGTTCATCATGACGTATCCGCCGTACCTGTGCCACAAGAGTCCACCTTTGAGATGAGGCCCTTGTATTGCGGCTTTTGCGCAATGTTGCGGAACACGCCTTCTGCCATTGTCGAGCGGCAAATGTTGCCGAGGCAGACGAAGAGGACTGATACCGGTTGTTCCGTCATGTTTTTTTGAGGCCGCCTGGTTTTTGGGGTGAGATGTGAGGGAGAGTCGTGCCCGAGGTCGCGCTTGCCAAGGTTGACTCTGATCAGGTCCGACTGCCCCGCGGCGGGCGATCTGGGATGGAGGGGCAGCTGGTGCACCGTGCCCGGTGTCCAATTTCGCACGTCACGCACTGTAGGCGGGTCCGCTATTTCGTCACCACGGAGCAGTTCCGTCTGTTCAACCGTGACAACTCCAAACCCAGCTCGCACCGCAATAGGTCTCCAGCTCAACTTTATGCTCAGCTGCAAAGCGAATTTGTCTGATTTCGCAGATCGCCGTCCGTTGACCCTGCACTTTCAGCAACGCGTACCCGCGGCGAGAAGGAGCATCATGGCCCCATGCGAAAGTTGCTCCGAGAACTGGAGCTGAGCCACGGTACGCCCGAAACACAAAATCGGAGTCGCGTCAACCTGAGAGCCGGACTGCGCATCCTCGAATCGACGACGAAAACGGAGACCAGCTCAAATTGAAGACACCCCAAGTCGAGAACAGCATCAAATCTTCCCGACCGCTGTGAGCGTAACTTGCGAGGAACAGCACACTAGTCCACGTGATAACGGGTTCGGATGATAATGGTACACTCCGTTTGCATTCCGATTCTCTAGAATCGCCGAGCAACCCATCGGGTACAACCCCTGCCAAGCCCACAACTGATTTCAGACAGCTGCTCAAACTCGGGCAAGTTGGGTATGAGAGTCACGATCAGCTTGAAAGCGTCGCCACGGGTTGACACTTGGCAGCCTCTTACGTCCTGATCATGAGAAGTTTCGACTCTTGAGGCCCCGAACAGCCCAGTTTGGGGAGCAACGTGTTTCTCAGCAACGTTTCTTGCACGCGCGTGGCAACATATTAGAATCCACATGACGCCTCCCACTCGTTACTAGGAAAGAGGTTCCTTCCAGCTAGGGCTCAGAACAGCATGTTATGGGGATTGAGACCGAGCGATAGACTCATGGCAGACATCGCTCTGGCAAACACAGCGATGCTAGCGGTTCAGAATGTCTGCCAGATCCAGACGTTCCATGCCGGCGGACTGGAGGATGTGAATTTGCGGCACTAACGGGAAGGAGGAGAAAACCATTTCGCGAGGCCAATAGACCCAAAACGCACGGTCTCGGCCAGTCGGGTGATAGCTCCCGCCTTCGAACACCACGACGGACATTCTGCACCTTTGATCATGCTTGACTCAGGGTCCATCAAGTCTACGTCCAAGTTCCTCTTACGTTTCTCTATACCGTATACGAGAGTTCGCTGCCTCGATAACTGGAAAGTGGGAAAGGACAGTGTATTTTACTGAGACTAGCAAGCACTCGTCCGATGTTCTGGTCGAGGCACGGGAGGGTACGGGTACACAGACCACGCACCATGCGAGAAGCGTCGAAAAGCTAATGCAGGTGTACTCAGCACGTTCCTTGCATCCAAGAATGGACCATCTTGATTGGCCGGGTATCTGATCTTCCTCTCTGCGACAGGGGCCCACGGGAAGCTTACTCGATGCCGCATGAGCTTAACCACCTTCCCCTGAGCCTGCATTACTCGTTCTGCAGACCCAGGCAATAGGTCATCAACGTCAGGTTGCTGAGCCTTTGAGGGCGCAACCGTCGGGAGAGATGAATCGGTGGGTAAAAGTCCAGGATCCAGTATTTCCACAGGAGGGAATTCCCAAAGCCCAAGCTTGTCAGCTTCTCCTGCAGGGTCCTTGCCTCCTCGGTCCCGCGCGCAGACGTTTGCGGAAGGTTGACCCAGGCTCGGGGACGGAGGATGAAGAATGGATGGTATCGACTGACCCATAATCCTCTCTAGCCGCCTTTGTTCGTAGTCAGAGGACTGACTAGCACCTGCGCCCCGACTGCTAGACGGCACTGCAAAACCAGCCAGTCCGAGCGGTGCATTTCGCGAGAGCTACAGCGGCTTCACGCCAAGGAAGCTGTGGCGGCCGATCATCTCTAGACTGACAGTAGGCAATCTGCCACGGAACGGATGACAAGGCCCGTAGCAGCAGCTATCTGAGGGGCTTTGGCCCGCATGGTCCAATCTTTCACCAATAATTCCCATCACCGTCCCATCCGTCTGCATGCCTAATCCGGGGTGCGAGACATCTGGGAGCGCGCCGGCGTAGACCACGTCTTGGCTGCGTTTGGAGCTCTCGGCGGGTTGCCTCGATGAGCTTGTGCCATTCCGGCGACCGGTGGATGATGATGGCCCCGGTCTTGGTGTCTCTGTCGATGCTCTTTATAAAGGCCCCATCGTCCTCTCATGCAACTGCACTGTTATTCTGCTCCCATTTGCCTCTGCTGGACCCGTCCTTCTCCGCGCCCTATCAGCCACTTCATCGTACCTCGACAGCCCTAGTTCTTTCCGAACCAACCTCGGCTTCGAACGACAGCAGACAGTCAAGATGAAGTATACCATTGTGGCGTCCTTCCTCGCCGTCCTTGCGGTCGCCGAGACCGTCGATCAGCTCGTTGCGCAGATTCCCACCTGCGCAGTCACTTGCATTCGTGACGGTGCCCAGTCTGTCAACTGCGACGTGGAAGATTTTGCCTGCTCTTGCGGAAAAGTGACGCAGCTTACAGCCACGGTCGTGCCCTGCCTTGCCTCGTCCGGCTGCAGCTCAGCGGATCAAGCCAGTATGTATCTATCCTCCAAAACCATGAGAAGGGTGGTCGTGGGCAACTTGTTAAGACAACCATGCTGACACGCTCTTTCCAGCGGTTCTCCAGCTCGCTACTCAGATCTGTGCACAGGTCGGCTCATCGTCCGCCTCGGCCGGCTCCGGCACCGCCGCCGCGACCACTTCCACCGGCACCAAGACGTCTTCATCTTCCTCCCACAGCGGTACCGCAACAGAGGCTGCCGTCGCCAGCACAACGTCACCAGCCGCCGCCGGCGGCCGGGCTCAGGTCGCTGGCTGGGCTGGAGCGATCGCCGCCGCCGCCGCTTTCGCTCTCTGACGTTGTCCTTCCTCACAACATGGCCTTGATTTTGATTCATCAACCTTTTTCTTTCCTCCCTTGTATTTACTATACCCAATGCAAGAGGAAGATTGTGGACTGTGGGAGTTTAGCGGGAAAAGAGAAATAACCAGCACACTTGACAGTGAATGTCTGATTGTAGTTGTACGCGCATGTATGTCTAGCTCTATCGACTAATTCGTGGCAATATCAATCCAAAGAAACATCTATATCCCCAGTTTTGCATCTTTTGCAAAGTTGCGCCTTCCCTCTTCGCATCATTCAAGGTTTCTCAATCACTGTCTAGGTCTAAGGGGGGGTATCACAACTCCCGGCCATCTACTCGTCTTAGCCAAGGCCGAATTTGCCCAGCGCACTCCCGTCACCGCCATCCGCCCCGTCCAGCCATCCGTGCAGGTCATCCATGCTCGCAAACTGCGCCGCGTACCTCATGCCCTCGCGCCGCCTCTTCTCCACCATCTTCCAATCCCACGCACCGTCGTCCGTCACGTCGCTCAAGTCGATGCTGTCGTCGCCCACGCCGTTGTCGCCGCCCTGCCACCCTCCCTCGGTGGGCCGATGCGGCAGCAGCTCGCTCGCCTCGAGGGCCACGGCCGGGTGCACCGTCAACCGCCCAATCTTGAAGACGTACTTGCTCACGCCCGTGGCGTAAATCTTCTTCTCCCACTCGGCGCTGTTGGTGGCGCCCGCGCCGCCGCCGCCGCCGGGGTTGCGACGGACCCTGGCGGTGCCGAATTTCGGGTCGAGCCACTCTGTCGGGCGCGCGGTGCCCTTGGGCACAAAGTGCGTGACAATGTAGAGCCACTTGCGGTCCCAGGAGAGGATGCGCGACCACATTTCGTAGGGGGCGTAGGCGGTGATTTCGCGGCGGAAGGAGCAGTGGACGGCGCCGAGCATGATGCCCAGCGGACCGCGGGCGGGTTTTCCTGATTTGGGGTCGAGGACGAGCTGCGTGGTGACGTTGTGGGTGAGCTGGCGGAAGCCTGGGCGGAGGAGGTAGGTGCAGAGGTGGGTGCGGGAGACGTCGAGGTCGGAGAAGTAGGTCGAGTTGGACTTGTGGATGTTGTAGTCGATTTCGGTGATGGGGGCGTGGGACTGGGAGATCATGGGGCGGAAGAGGGAGCGGGGGCCGAGGCGGGGGGATTTGCGGATGAAGAGGTGGTAGATTATTGCGTGCCATACTCGGTACTGTCACGACAATGTTAGTCGTCGGGGCTTTCTTGTAATGCCTTTGGGGGGGGGCCGAGGACAGCGGCGGGGAGGAGGGCAAAAACGTACGGTCCAGACAAAGGGCATGTTCTTGAGGTTCAGGAGGGCAAAGAAGAGCATGAGGATGCGGCTGAACTTGCCCGGGCCGGTGAAGAAGCTGGCGAGGACGATGCGCCAGTGGATCTTGTAGGCGGCGTAGGCGAGGCCGCTCGCGCCGGCGAGGCGGATGAGGCGGACGACACGGACGGGGACGCGATCAAAGTCGGCCTCGGTGCGGGCGGCCTTTGCGATTGCGGACGCCATCTTCTCTTCTGTTGTATGGTGTTGTTTCTCCCGCGGGGGGAGGGAAGGCGTTTGCGGCTGGCGGAAGACACACCCCGTTTTACGAGGCGGACGTCTTCTTATCCGCGACGCCGGGTGCTGGCTGTTGTCGTCGTCGTCGGGTCGGAGAAGAAGACGACGAAGAAGATGGGAGGATGCGCTGGCGGAGTGCGCCGAAGAGGAGGACGACGAGGACAAATGCCCAGAGGGGTAGGGAACGGAGATGGCACCAGAGAGTGTTTGAGCACTGGGCGAGGAGAGAGGTCGCCATGGGTGGTTTAATTGGGTTATAGGGAGGATTTAAATTTCGCGTTTGCGCTTGTCTTAAGGTACCGGGTCCGCGGAGGTCTTTTGCGGGACCACTCCCCCCCCCCCCCTGGTCGCTCGTTGGGATGTTTGTTGGTGTTCTTGTTGGGGCCGGAGCGCAACCTGGAAAATCGTCGATGGCGAGCGATAAGTGACGGAGGACCCCCACCCCAGAACGGGGTTCGGTGTTTGTTAGTGCCATGGCGTCACGGCGCGTGGGATGCGTTGCACCGTCGTGGGTAGTCTGGGCAAAGGCTAAAGCAGCTGGACC